>NC_068426.1:41077276-41317276 GCF_023373465.1 Oncorhynchus keta
TGTCCATGTTTCATGTGACATTTTGAATGACATGTAGATGTTTTGTTGTTGCTCGGAGTTATGGTCTCATCTAGACTCTTATTCCTGTAAATACACATGTGAAGTTGTTGCTCGGAGTTGTGGTCTCATCTAGACTCTTATTCCTGTAAATACACATGTGAAGTTGCAAGAAAATCATATTTAAATGTACATAAAGCCTTCTCTCTCTCCCCCCCTGATGTCACACATTAGTCCCTTTATTTATAGAAAGTGTCATTCGGTAAGTCACTAAAGATGTCTGCTTAATAACCCTATTATAATTATCACCTCATTATGACCATTACAAACACCTGATTCTTATTGGACAAGTCTCTAATTGGTCCCTCCCTGTTTCAGTCTGTTTTCCTCTGTTTCCTGCCTAATGAACACAACCCTGGTCAGGAAACACTCACCAGGTCGACGACCACGTCCTTGTGAAAGGTCGCCCTCCACTCGGCGGCGACATTACACACGTACATGACAGCCTCGGGATCGTCAGCGTTGACATGGAAGATGGGGGCGTTGACCACCTTGGCCACATCTGTAGGGTAAGAGGATGACCTCGCCACCCTGGGGTCAGTGGTGAAACCAATCTACAGGGAGGGAGAGAGAAAAGAGGGAAGTTAAATTAATGGAAGGGTGTGTGTGTGTGTGTGCGTGTGTGCCTACGCGCACGTGCATGTGTCACCTGGTTGTTGACCACCACGTGAATAGTGCCATGTGTGGTGTAGGAGGGCAGGTCAGAGAGGTGGAAGGTCTCATAGACAACCCCCTGGCCTGCAAACGCTGCATCACCATGGAGCAGGATGGACATTACCTGGAAATACACACAAACAGAAATATAAATACACACACAGACAGACAGAAACCCCAAAAAACATACAAATACATACACAGTCTGCCTGCCTGTCTGTCTGTCTGCCTGCCTGTGTGTGTGTGTACTTACCCTGTTGCCTTCTGTGTCCCCGCAGTAGAACTGCTCAGCCTTGGTCTTGCCCTGCACCACGGGGTCCACAGCCTCCAGGTGGGAAGGGTTAGCCATGAGTGACAGTGTGATGTTCCTATCAGTGACCCGGTTGATCCTCCGGTGCCACATCCCCAAGTGGTACTTCACATCTCCAGAACCCTGAGGGGGGGTTATTCACTTTCCATATTGTGTTACCAGAGTCGTGATCTTTAGGGTACGCAATGGACAGCATTTGACTTTTTTTTTGGTTAATGAACAGGACCTTGCTCTCTGCTAGCTGTAGGATTTACCTCATCAGCAGCCTCAAGCTTGGAGTCAAACTGACAGAAGATCTGATCCAGCTCCTTACGGATCACATTAGCCAACACATTCAATCTCCCCCTGGAGAGATAGAGCGAGAGAGAAGGGTGGAGAGAGGGAGAACCACTTTCAGCTACACATGGGGCAGCTTGTGATTGGTGTGCATGTGGTAACAGTACCTGTGAGGCAGCCTGTGATTGGTGTTTCTGTGGTAACAGTACCTGTGAGGCAGCCTGTGATTGGTGTTTCTGTGGTAACAGTACCTGTGAGGCAGCCTGTGATTGGTGTTTCTGTGGTAACAGTACCTGTGAGGCAGCCTGTGATTGGTGTTTCTGTGGTAACAGTACCTGTGAGGCAGCCTGTGATTGGTGTTTCTGTGGTAACAGTACCTGTGAGGCAGCCTGTGATTGGTGTTTCTGTGGTAACAGTACCTGTGGGGCAGCCTGTGATTGGTGTTTCTGTGGTAACAGTACCTGTGAGGCAGCCTGTGATTGGTGTTTCTGTGGTAACAGTACCTGTGAGGCAGCCTGTGATTGGTGTTTCTGTGGTAACAGTACCTGTGAGGCAGCCTGTGATTGGTGTTTCTGTGGTAACAGTACCTGTGAGGCAGCCTGTGATTGGTGTTTCTGTGGTAACAGTACCTGTGAGGCAGCCTGTGATTGGTGTTTCTGTGGTAACAGTACCTGTGGGGCAGCCTGTGATTGGTGTTTCTGTGGTAACAGTACCTGTGGGGCAGCCTGTGATTGGTGTTTCTGTGGTAACAGTACCTGTGAGGCAGCCTGTGATTGGTGTTTCTGTGGTAACAGTACCTGTGAGGCAGCCTGTGATTGGTGTTTCTGTGGTAACAGTACCTGTGAGGCAGCCTGTGATTGGTGTTTCTGTGGTAACAGTACCTGTGAGGCAGCCTGTGATTGGTGTTTCTGTGGTAACAGTACCTGTGAGGCAGCCTGTGATTGGTGTTTCTGTGGTAACAGTACCTGTGAGGCAGCCTGTGATTGGTGTTTCTGTGGTAACAGTACCTGTGAGGCAGCCTGTGATTGGTGTTTCTGTGGTAACAGTACCTGTGAGGCAGCCTGTGATTGGTGTTTCTATGGTAACAGTACCTGTGAGGCAGCCTGTGATTGGTGTGCATGTGGTAACAGTACCTGTGAGGCAGCCTGTGATTGGTGTGCATGTGGTAACAGTACCTGTGAGGCATGCCCATGATGATGCTCTCCACTCCGTTCATGCTGGACTTGTCGATGATGGTCTTCAGGGCCGGGATGAGAGACTCACAGCCCTCCAGGCCAAAACGCTTCTCTGATGACCATTTCCTCTGGAGGAACTCCTCAAACCTTGCCAACAGGAAACAGGAAGTTAAACAGGAAGTTAAACCTATGTCACCAAGTCCAGAAATGAACCCTATTCCCAATTTCAAATAGCCCTTTCGCTCTGTGCATTTGAGGAGATCTGAGAGGATTTGATAGGTGGAAGTGTTTACGGAATCGATTGGACAATCTTCTGTTACACTATACTCACTTTGTCTAGGGGACCTTGCCTAATTGTTCTGTGACCTGACTAGGTGTGTGCTTTAGTGTGAACGTAGAAGTGTCCGGACCATGTCGTATGTACATGTACCCAGGAGACGGAGGAGATAGCAAACTTACCGAGTTCAGGGCCAGCTCCGTCTTAACCTCTCGGTCGGCCAGCCCAAGAAGGTTATTCATGTTCATGGTGACAAAATAAATATATGTACAAAAACCAACCTACAAAAAGGCCCAACTAAAGAGGTTAACTAACACAAAGGCCGTCTGAGAGGCTTCGGTCCTCTCTCACAGAGAGGAGGACACTTGAGTAATTATGAAGGCTTTTGTGAAGTAACACTTGCACCTCTGAAGATAAACAATGCATTTACATTCAGTAGCCTTGCTCTGATTTGTCATCCTGAGGGTTCCAGAGATAAAATGTAGCGTTGTTTGATTAACTGGGTTCTAAAGTTTGAACCCCTGCTGTTTCTGGCACCACACCCATCCCGACCCGGCCATCTAGATGTGTGAAGGTTAGTGTCTTTTCTGTAGCGATGCTCATTTTTCATCATGTATGACCTTCCTGGGAGTGTGTAAACTTAAATTTTTTTATTACCATATCATTTTTGTATGTTCTCTATAGTTATGTACTTGAAAATGTATCAACTGACTAATTCGGCACATTTGGGCAGACTCGATACAACATTTTGTGCAGTATTGCAATGCTTCTCTGGATCAAACTTTTGTGCAGTATTGCAACGCTTCACTGAATCGATCTGAAACTTTGCACATACACTGCTAATCTACATGGCCTCTAAACTCTAATATTATATCATGGCCTTTCTCTGGCATTTCAAAGATGATGAAAAGAAGGAAACACATGTTTTTTTGGTTTGTATTATGTTCCACCAGATCTAATGTGTTATATTCATTGACATTCATTTCACATTTCCACACACTTCAAATTGCTTTCCTTCAAATAATATCAAGAATATGCATATCCTTGCTTCAGGTCCTGAGCTACAGGCAGTTAGATTTGGGTAAGTTATTTTAGGTGAATATGCATATCCTTGCTTCAGGTCCTGAGCTACAGGCAGTTAGATTTGGGTAAGTCATTTTAGGTGAATATGCATATCCTTGCTTCAGGTCCTGAGCTACAGGCAGTTAGATTTGGGTAAGTCATTTTAGGTGAATATGCATATCCTTGCTTCAGGTCCTGAGCTACAGGCAGTTAGATTTGGGTAAGTCATTTTAGGTGAATATGCATATCCTTGCTTCAGGTCCTGAGCTACAGGCAGCTAGATTTGGGTAAGTCATTTTAGGTGAATATGCATATCCTTGCTTCAGGTCCTGAGCTACAGGCAGCTAGATTTGGGTAAGTCATTTTAGGCGAAAATGTTTTTAAAAAGGGTACGATCCTTAAGAGGTTTTTAAGACGAATGCACTAACTGTAAGTGGCTCTGGATAAGAGCGTCTGCTAAATGACTAAAATGTCAAATGTAAGGCTTCCTGGCGGAGCACATCACTTAAACCGGTTGCTGCTGCCATCTGCGGCTGAGGTGTGGAAGTGTAGTATGTTGTCCAGCTATGTGCATCACACTAAACATATCATAGCACATGAAATGTGGTAATAGCAATATGCTTTTATGCAATAAACTGCGGGAGCAACAGAGTAAAGGAATTCCTTTTATTCTTTGTGCCATTTTTTTGTAACCTGAACAATAGGTAAATATGCACGCACTATTGTTTTGAATGTGAAACCGGTGTACAGACAGACCTGGTGGATCGAACCATTCTGGCTAGCAGGGTCCTCTTCTCCTCCAGGGTGAACTGCATGATGCCTGGCCTCTCAAACTTCTGTCTGATCCACTGGCACTGCTCCAGGTCATTAATGAACATGAACTCTACTCCAATGGACTGACAGTACGCCATCTAGAGGAGAGGAGAGGTCAGTGCGTCTGTGTGTGCGCGGGGAGTTTTTGTTGCAAGCAGTGAGTGTGTGCAATGCGTCGGATCTACCTCGAGGCGCTGTATGATCTCTCGGAGGGGCAGAGTGCTCTCGCTGCCCCCTATAAAGGTTGTGGTGGGGAGCCGGAACACCTTGTCCAGGTCGGACTCATCCAGACCATAGAACTCTGCCATTGTTACCATGTAGATGGGTGGGAGGGGGGGGGGGTATAAAAACATAATAGACAAATGGAGAGAGGAAGAGGTGATCAGAGAGTTAGAGAAACAGAGAGAGAGAGTTGGTACAGAGATGATACAGAAGGAAGGGTAATTTAAACATCAGAATGAAACCCACTCAATATCATAGTTATTTAGACATCCTAAAAAGCACAACATTGATTGGTTAGTTTGACAGGGTTATTGCATTACACGAGATAGACGGGAGAGACAGAGCATATGAGAGAGGAAGAGGTAAGAGCGAGAGGAAGAGGTAAGAGCGAGAGGAAGAGGTAAGAGCGAGAGGAAGAGGTAAGAGAGAGAGGAAGAGGTAAGAGAGAGAGGAAGAGGTAAGAGAGAGAGGAAGAGGTAAGAGCGAGAGGAAGAGGTAAGAGAGAGAGGAAGAGGTAAGAGCGAGAGGAAAAGGTAAGAGAGAGAGGAAGAGGTAAGAGCGAGAGGAAAAGAAACAGCAAGAGGTGATGGTGAAATAACAAAGTCAGCAGTAGGATGAAGAGGGGTGGTGGGGAGAGATGGAGGGGTGACAAAAACAATTCCTTTTCTGGAACGAAGGGGTAAGTGATGATGCAACTACAAAATGGTGGCAGGGAATGGCGTGGACGTGAAAGGCTGTCTCAGAGTCAGCAGAGTCCCACTACAGTGCCTTCAGAATGTACTCACACCCCCTGACTTTTTTTTCCCACATTTTGTTGTGTTACAGCCTGAATTTAAAATAGATTAAATTGCAAATTTGTGTCTACACACAATAGCCCATAATGTCAAAGTGGAATTATGTGTATAAAGTTTATAAAAAAGTTTAGAAATGGGACCTTGTTTCAGGAAACTAGGCATATGTTACGCATCACTACTTCACAGGAGAGGAATTGGAACGTAAACATTTTTTTATCAAAATTCATTTTTTTTGCAGAAATTCCTTCTGAAACATAAACTTTCATGTGGCCTTAATAACAAACTTGTTTGCCATCTGTAAATACAAAATAAAATGGTTCAATTACGAGCCTAGTTGGTTTAGCCATGGAAAAAGACAGGAACTTTCCCGCTAGCAATGATTGGCTGAGATAATGGATGGGCTGGACATGCGATAGAGATGAGTTGGGATCTCCACTTTCTGGAGGACCGAGTCTTGAAATCAGTGGAATGTCCGGTGGAAACAGAGCGAGCTAAGGAGATTCTGGTGTTTGATTGCAAATATGTGGAGGGAGTCAAAAAGTGAACACAGAAGGCTGTTATATAAAACACCTGTCTCCAGATTACATCAACTATCTGTGACAGAGAGGGAAAAGCTGTTATATAAAACACCTGTCTCCAGATTACATCAACTATCTGTGACAGAGAGGGACAAGCTGTTATATAAAACACCTGTCTCCAGATTACATCAACTATCTGTGACAGAGAGGGACAAGCTGTTATATAAAACACCTGTCTCCAGATTACATCAACTATCTGTGACAGAGAGGGAAAAGCTGTTATATAAAACACCTGTCTCCAGATTACATCAACTATCTGTGACAGAGAGGGACAAGCGTTCATCCATGTATACGACTACGACAGTCTATCTATCTACATTTTAAGATATTATATATTTCTAATTTTGTCAGAAAGTCATTTTCATTGCAAGTTAAAGCGTACTGTTAGCTGGCTCGCTAGCTAACGTTACTTGTGTGTAGTAATATTATTCGTATTCGCAGAGCATTGCTAGTAATAGCCTAATGTTAGCCAACTAGCTAACATTGAACCTAGTTGGTTAGCTTTAGTTACCTGCAGATTCATGCAGGGTAGTGACGTTATGAGTTGTGACTATGGTTAATTGTTTAGCTAGCTAGCTACATGTCTAAACAAAATACTCCACTATGCAAGTAACCATTTCACTGTCCCGTTTACACCTTCTGTATCCTCTGCAATGTGACAAATACATTTTCATGTTGATATAGTGTGTGTTTACCAGAGACAGTAATGTGAAGAACAACATGACCTGCACCAAAGTCAGATTAGGATATAACGTTAGGCCAAAGAGAAGGTGTTCAAGTTCTCTGGTAGAATTCCCTGATTTTTATTTTAATCACACTCACAACCATAAGCTATTTTATGTAATTAGCTTGGCATTGACTTGTAAATAATGATCTTATTGTGAGTTTATTTTCCTGAAATAATGAATACAAATTAGCTAAAGTTAAGACGTTGTCAGCTATATGATATGCTCATTATTTGAGCTGGCTAGCCAGCTAACTTAACGCTAACTTAGTCTTGAAATCTTTGGTTGTTTAGCACACAACGACCGTACTCACTCTGTTTAGCATACGGAGTCACATGTGAATCCTTAAAGAGATGGGTGGGACTAAGGCTTGAGCGGGTGTGAATGATACTGAATGGGTGTAGACAAAGAAGTAGGTGTACCAAAACATTCAAGGGCCATTTTCTCAAAAGTGGGGTAACAAGTTTATCAACTTTCAAAGCAGAATTACTTGCCCATTGTTCCTAATCTGTAGTGTCTGATATACCATTGTGTAGCTCTGAGTCTCTACTTTTATCCAATGTAAGATCTTTTATGCAATGTAAGATTGCTACATAAGATCGAATCGAACCGGTCGGTCACAATTAATTAAAAATGAAAAGCTGAAATGTCTTGAGTCAATAAGTATTCAACCCCTTTCTTATTGTAAGCCTAAATAGGTTCAGGAGTAAATCAAGATATATTAGTGTTTTATTTTCCATAATTTTCTTTACAAATGTTAGAATTCTTCTTCCACTTTGACAATACAGATTATTTTGTGTAGATCGTTGACATAAAATTACAATTCAATCCATTTGAATCCCAATTTGTAACACAACAAAATGTGGAAAAAGTCAATGGGGTGTGAATACTTTCTGAAGACACTGTACGTCTGTAATGCTTGAGTGTGTAAAGCCGAGGAGCATCGCTAGCATCAGTGCTGCACTGATGATCTAAACAGATGTTTCTGTTATGTTACAGTAACTGTCCAGTGTTTCCAGATACCTATGGTTATTTACAATATGACATTTAGGTGTTTGAATGGTGTGGGCGAACTGCGTACCCCTGACAACAGAATGGTGTAGGCATATACCCGCCATTAAAAATATTCATGCGAGTAGACCGCTGATTGGCCAGCTCAGCCAATGAGACAACATGACAGCATGTTCTATTAGGAAATAGCAGGTATTTTTGAAACGGGTCTGTTTGAGATACAAGTTTGAGGTGGGGTTTTTGAAATGTTTAATTATTTATGCTTTGGCCACAAATGTGAGTATAGGATGAGTCAACAACATTATTTGGGTACGAGTTAACAGAATATTATTTTGTAGAAGATATATTTTCACTGGACAGTTAGTTTAACAGAACGACTATAGGTCAAAGTCTATACTTTTAGCCAATACGTGTATAATACACGTTTTATCACAGAAGGAATCTTATAGCGTGTAGGTGTGTGTGTGTGTGTGATTTCCTAGTAGGTGTACGAGTAACAGTCCAAACCTCAATGGATTGACTCGGCACAGCCCAGAATGTCCTCAGACACAGTAATGCTCAGTCTCTTTCTCTTTCGCTCTCACCCCCCCCAGCTGGGCTCCCCCTAGGACCAAACAGTATGTGTGCGTGTGCCAGCAACAGGTTGGCAAGGCGCCACTGGATCTGAGATTCAGGTTCAGTCAGCCAGCTCACTGGGTTACTTAACAGGATTTGACCTAATAAAACGCACACTATCACCCAGCGCACTCACACACACGCACACACTATTCCCTAATATGACCTTGTGTTAATAAAAATTCAACAAGGCATTATTCTCTAACACTCTGTCACTTGTTTTACTAGAGACTGGTGGGAATCCAGCCAAGCAGATTAAATCTAATCAAGTGAAAGTGTTGAGGCAGCCGGAGAGACATGTCTGCACAGCCTTCTCACTGACCCTGAGGTACACAGCCTTCTCACTGACCCTGAGGTACACAGCCTTCTCACTGACCCTGAGGTACACAGCCTTCTCACTGACCCTGAGGTGCACAGCCTTCTCACTGTACACAGCCTTCTCACTGACCCTGAGGTACACAGCCTTCTCACTGACCCTGAGGTACACAGCCTTCTCACTGACCCTGAGGTACACAGCCTTCTCACTGACCCTGAGGTACACAGCCTTCTCACTGACCCTGAGGTGCACAGCCTTCTCACTGACCCTGAGGTGCACAGCCTTCTCACTGACCCTGAGGTGCACAGCCTTCTCACTGACCCTGAGGTACACAGCCTTCTCACTGACCCTGAGGTACACAGCCTTCTCACTGACCCTGAGGTACACAGCCTTCTCACTGACCCTGAGGTGCACAGCCTTCTCACTGACCCTGAGGTGCACAGCCTTCTCACTGACCCTGAGGTGCACAGCCTTCTCACTGACCCTGAGGTACACAGCCTTCTCACTGACCCTGAGGTACACAGCCTTCTCACTGACCCTGAGGTACACAGCCTTCTCACTGACCCTGAGGACACACATTTACATTTGAGTCATTTAGCAGACGCTCTAATCCAAAGCGACTTCAAGGAGCAATTAGGGTTTCGTGCCTTACTCAAGGGCACATGGACAGATTTTTCACCTAGCCGGCTTCGAGATTCGAACCAGCAACCTTTTGACTATTGGCCCAATGCTATTAATCGTGATTACTTCAGGAAAATAAACTTGGGACAACTTTTCTTCGACAATAAACTGCACACAGAGGAGAGATAAAAGAAGAGATAAAAACTAGGGAACTATCCTACCATCACTCATCAGTGGGACTTGGGAAATATCACCTGAAAGCTACAGAGAAATCCTTAGGTCCAGTTCGAAAACCAATACTGTGACCTGATCCCTAGGCCCTTGCTTCTCCATCTGAGAGCGTAGTCTTAGGGGCATAGACAACAAGTACGCAGAGACAGGGCCATGGTATGGGTTTGGAACCAGGCCGCAGCAGCAGCAGAGCTGTAGCAGAGCTAAAAAGGAAGTAAAGGATCCTGTATATTGTAGTCTAGGGGCTGTGTCCATACCTTCAGCAGTAAGATCATACAGGCGCTCTTTATACCCAGAGAGGTCTGGGGGACACAGAGAGAGACACACACATATGGGTTAGTGGAACGTACACACAAAGAGGTTGGTGACACACACGCACGCACGCACGAACACACACACACACACACACATATTCTGGTGCACACCCACAGATGTCTCTCAAACCCACACACAAACCCATTGCCCTGTTGACATCAGCGAAAAGTGACAGCCAGTCAGTCAGCCAGTCAGACACACTACTGAAGCTCAACAATACCAGTTTGAGTCACACAGAACCAAAGGATAAGCCTTTGAAGAACCCTTTTCCGTTCCAGGTAGAACCCCTGTTGAGATTCATGTAGAACCCATTACACAGAGGGTTCTACATGGAACCCAAAAGAGATCTAAAATGAGTTATCCTATGGAGAGTCAAAGAACCCTTTTGGAACCCTTTTTTCTAAGAGTGCAGAAGATACATCTAGGACCCCAACACCACTTAGCAATAGGCCAACTGTAAATTCCATGTAATCACATTTTTTTTAAACTATGTAACCCTTTCAGTACACACGCATATGCACTCACACATGCACACACACTCTCAGTGACCATTTTCTGTCAGAGATCATAACCTAGAGATTACCCAGGCAGGAGGAAGGGGGGATTAGATAACAGTATGCCTGGAAGCTAGTGATGCACCGATATGACATTTTTGGCCGATACCGATATCAGATATTTTCCTTGCCAAAAAAACCTGATACCGGTACCGATAACCGATATTTAAAATTTTAGCTGCGTTTTGGCCCAGCGGTCGTCAGGGTTTGGTCGGGGTAGGCCATCATTGTAAATGACAATTTGTTCTTAACTGACTAGTTAAATAAAGGTTACACACACACACACACAGACCAAATAGTTATTTTGTTGGCATTTATGTATGTCCCCATTACCAGTAAAACATAATCAAAACCTATTTCTTTCACTTACTTGATGTGCTGTTTCATTGTTCATTTGTTCAGTCGTGTCATTCTCAACCAGGATTTCTCATACTATGGAATGTCGTTTGGATGCCGTGTCAAATAAGCTTGTTGACCAATCAGGACCTGAATATGACTGCACCTCAAATAATAATTTAACGTGTTCATAATTTTTTTTACCGTAGTTAATACACATTGATTACACTATCACTCGTATTTCATATGTCACAACGATTTATCGATACGTATGCTATGATGCTGGTAAATGATGCTGGTAAATGATGCTGGTAAAGTTGTCTCGTGCATCGACAGTGCTGGTCATAAAGAAAGCTAGCTAGCTCATTGATGCAAACAAAGTTCTTCCCCCAAAACATAGCAAAACGATATAATCTGTTTCAGTAGCTATAGTTACCTAGCTAACTATATAGCTAGGTGTCATCATCTAAAATAACCCTAATTTATAAGACAATTCGTATTTGATTCATGTCGGGGGTCGAACCCATCTATGTGACGCAGGCCACAATAAGTATTAGCATAATAGTGGACTTTGTGGTTAGCCTTCAAAATAAAAGTGTCATTGACAGTGATGCAAATTTATACAGATAGTAGAATTATGGCATAATTGAATAGATCATGCTAAACGAGGTTGGAAGGATGTTATATAAAATCCACAAGAAATAATAATTTCTTAATTTCACAAACATCTGTTGTAATCACACTGGATGTATTATACTTTAGAATTGCATTGGGGGCATTATTTCACTGTACAGCCTTACCTATGGATTGTGGATCAATTACATATCAGTCTATTCAATGACACCAAGAGAACATTAGCACCGTAGCTCTTATTGCGGGACTCTGAAACAACTGTTAATTGAGCCACATTTATTGAGGAAAAACAAAACTGCGTGGATGTTTTGGAGTCTGATAACTCTGAGGAGGATGTTGGGAAAAATATATTGGGTATTGAGTAGACTGATACCACATTTCATTGATCCCCAATCTTGAGGTAAAGATGTGCAGTGCAATATGAATGTCAATACACACAATAGGCTGACTGGGGAGGTGATTTCATCCCGCGGTAAGAACTACAAAAGGGATGAAGAATATGTACGTAAAAATATATTAATGAGCGATGGTACAGAACGGCATAGGCAAGATGGTATCGAGTACAGTATATACATATGAGATGAGTAATGTAGGGTATTATAAACATTATATTAAGTCGTATTGTTTAAAGTGGCTAGTGATACATTTTTTACATCCATTTTTCCATCATTAAAGTGGCTGGGGTTGAGTCAGTATGTTGGCAGTAGCCACTCAATGTTAGTGGTGCTGTTTAACAGTCTGATGGCCTTGAGATAGAAGCTGTTTTTCAGTCTCTCGGTCCCTGCTTTGATGCACCTGTACTGACCTCGCCTTCTGGATGATAGCGGGGTGAACAGGCAGTGGCTCGGGTGGTTGTTGTCCTTGATGATTTTTATGGCCTTCCTGTGTCATCGGGTGGTGTAGGTGTCCTGGAGGGCAGGTAGTTTGCCCCCGGTGATGCGTTGTGCAGACCTCACTACCCTCTGGAGAGCCTTACGGTTGTGGGCGGAGCAGTTGCCGTACCAGGTGGTGATACAGCCCGACAGGATGCTCTCGATTGTGCATCTGTAAAAGTTTGTGAGTGCTTTTGGTGACAAACCGGATTTCTTCAGCCTCCTGAGGTTGAAGAGGCGCAGCTGCGCCTTCTTCACCACGCTGTCTGTGTGGGTGGACCAATTCAGTTTGTCCGTGATGTGTACGCCGAGGAACTTAAAACTTACTACCCTCTCCACTACTGTTCCATCGATGTGGATAGGGGGTTGTTCCCTCTGCTGTTTCCTGAAGTCCACGATCATCTCCTTTGTTTTGTTGACGTTGAGTGTGAGGTTATTTTCCTGACACCACACTCCGAGGGCCCTCACCTCCTCCCTGTAGGCCGTCTCGTCATTGTTTGTAATCAAGCCTACCACTGTAGTGTCATCTGCAAACTTGATGATTGAGTTGGAGGCGTGCATGGCCACGCAGTCATGGGAGTACAGGAGAGGGCTCAGAACGCACCCTTGTGGGGACCTAGTGTTGAGGATCAGCGGGGTGGAGATGTAGTTACCTACCCTCACCACATGGGGGCGGCCCGTCAGTAAGCCCAGTACCCAGTTGCACAGGGCGGGGTCGAGACCCAGGGTCTCGAGCTTGATGACGAGTTTGGAGGGTACTATGGTGTTAAATGCTGAGCTGTAGTCGATGAACAGCATTCTCACATAGGTATTCCTCTTGTCCAGATGGGTTAGGGCAGTGTGCAGTGGGGTTGCGATTGCATCGTCTGTGGACCTATTGGGGCAGTAAGCAAATTGGAGTGGGTCTAGGGTGTCAGGTAGGGTGGAGGTGATATGGTCCTTGAGTAGTCTCTCAAAGCACTTCATGATGACGGAAGTGAGGACGGTAGTCGTTTATCTCAGTTACCTTAGCTTTCTTGGGAACAGGAATAATGGTAGCTCTCTTGAAGCATGTGGGAACAGCTGACTGGGATAAGGATTGATTGAATATGTCCGTAACCACACCAGCCAGCTGGTCTGCGCATGCTCTGAGGACGTGGTTGGGGATGCCGTCTGGGCCTGCAGCCTTGTGAGGGTTAACACGTTTAAGTGTTTTAGTCATGTAATCTGAAGTGAAGGAGAGTCCACAGGTTTTGATAGCGGGCCATGTCAGTGGCACTGTATTGTCCTCAAAGTGAGCAAAGAAGTTGTTTAGTCTGTCTGGGAGCAAAACATCCTGGTCTGCGACGGGGCTGGTTTTCCTTTTGTAATCCGTGATTGACTGTAGACCCTGCCACATACTTCTTGTGTCTGAGCCGTTGAATTGCGACTCTACTTTGTCTCTATACTGACGCTTTAACTTGTTTGATTGCCTTGCGGAGGGATTAGCTACACTGTTTGTAATCGGTCATGTTTCCGGTCACCTTGACTTTGTTAAAAGCAGTGGTTTGCGCTTTCAGTTTCATGTGAATGCTGCCATCAATCCACGGTTTCTGGTTGGGGAATGTTATAATAGTTGCTGTGGGTACGACATCCCCGATGCACTTGCTAATAAACTCGCTCACCGAATCAGCGTATTCGTCAATGTTGTTGTTTGACGCAATGCGGAACATATCCCAATCCACGTGATCGACGCAATCTTAAAGCGTGGAATCAGATTGGTCGGACCAGCGTTGAACAGACCAGAGCATGGGAGCTTCCTGTTTTAGTCTCTGTCTATAGGCAGGGAGCAACAAAATGGAGTCGTGGTCAGCTTCTAACGAAAGGAGGGTGGGGGAGGGCCTTATATGCGTCGCGGAAGTTAGAATAACAATGATCCAGGGTTTTACCAGCCCTGGTAGCACAATCGATATGCTGATAGAATTTAGGAGTCTTGTTTTCAGATTAGCCTTGTTAAAGTCCCCAGCTACAATGAATGCAGCCTCAGGATATGTGGTTTCCAGTTTACATAGAGTCAAATAAAGTTCATTCAGGGCCATCGATGTGTCTGCTTGGGGGGTAATATATGCGGCTGTGATTATGATCGATGAGAATTCTCTTGGTAGAATTCTCTTGGTAGATAATGCGGTCGACATTTGATTGTGAGGAATTCTAAAATCAGGTGAACAGAAGGACTTGAGTTCCTGTATGTTGTTATGATCACACCACGTCTCGTTAATCATAAGGCATACACCCCCCGCCCCTCTTCTTACCAGAAAGATGCTTGTTTCTGTCGGCGCGATGCGTGAAGAAACCAGCTGGCTGTACCAACTCCGATAGCGTGTCTTGAGTGAGCCATGTTTCCGTGAAGCAAAGAACATTACAGTCGCTTGTCTCTCTGGAATGCTACCCTTGCTCGGATTTCATCTACCTTCTTGTCAAGAGACTGGACATTGGCGAGTAGTATGCTCGGGAACGGTGCGCGATGTGCCCGTCTCCGGAGCCTTCCAGAAGACCGCTTCGTCTGCCTCTTTTACGGCGTCGTTGTCTTGGTTCGCCGGCTGGGATCCAGTCCATTGTCCTGGGTGGTGGGCAAAACAGAGGATCCGCTTCGGGAAAGTCGTATTCCTGGTCGTAATGATGGTGAGTTGACGTTGCTTTTATATCCAGTAGTTCCTCCCGACTGTATGAAATGAAAGCTAAGATTACCTGGGGTACCCGGTCCGATCGAGCTTGACTAGCCAGGTGAAGCTAGCTGGCTGCTTATAACGTTAGCTTTGGGAACAGGGTTAAGTAGCTGGCTGCTTATAACGTTAGCTTTGGGAACAGGGTTAAGTAGCTGGCTAGCTATTTATTTTCATGAACTGAAGTTCAATTTCAATAGGCGAACAACAAGTGGCTACCTAGCTAATACTTACTCACAAGGATTCCTAAATCATTGCTAAGAAAAATGAAAATGACTGCAGTTTCTACTGGTCATTCTTTTCAGGTTGGTTGTATTGGTGCTAGCTAGGTACCAGGCTAAAGCTAGCTACCCCAGAAGTTGCAGTTGAACAAATGATGCTTATTACCAACGCGGTATTGTAAACCCATCGTTCGTGGCCGGTGTTTGCTTGTTTGCATAGTATGTCGTGAAGCTAATAGCAGTGACGCTATTACTGTGTAACTCTGGTAGGACAACGTGTACCGGTGCTTGACCAGCTGTGAAAGCCAACATCACCCACGACAGAGAACGGTTGATTGTCAAGGGCAACGAATCCCATTATCTTGGCATTATTGGATTTCGCCTTTGAGTTGCCTCGCTGAAATGTTATTTATCTTTCAATTGACTGCTGGACTTGTTGACTGCTCGATCCATACAGCAGACATTGTGGACTAGGTTAGGGATGCTGTGTTGTACTGCTGGACTTTTTGAGTGCTCGATCCACACAGCAGACATTGTGGACTAGGTTAGGGATGCTGTGTTGTACTGCTGGACTTGTTGACTGCTCGATCCACACAGCAGACATTGTGGACTAGGTTAGGGATGCTGTGTTGTACTGCTGGACTTGTTGACTGCTCGATCCACACAGCAGACATTGTGGACTAGGTTAGGAATGCTGTGTTGTACTGCTGGAATTGTTGACTGCTCGATCCATACAGCAGACATTGTGGGCTGTGTTGCACGTGTAGTGCAAAATTTTACGGGCGTCATTAAGTAATCTACCTACGTTATATAGGTATGCACGTCAGTTTTGACTGGCCGATACCGATGTTGCCATTTTTAGCTAATATCGTCTGATTCTGATATGTTCACCGATATATTGTGCATCCCTACTGGAGACATAACTAGATCCCATGGTTTAACAGTGCGACAATCTGACTTTGTGCCCTACATGTGAGTGAGAATGAATGAAACAAAATGGCGGCATGCAATATTTACCCATGGCATATGCAACACTAGCACAGACAAATATATAGTTTACTATACTGCTGGAAGAAGCAGCATGTGTGTTATAGTACACGCTAAGGAAATGACATAGTTGGGTGACAGGCTGGTGACAGGTGGGTTAAACCATGTGGAGGGTGAGGATAGGGGTGTGGGTTAGGGTTAGATACAGTATGTGGCGACAGACTATATTTAAGGCCTAAAACCTGTCAGTCTCAATTACCCCTTAACCCTTCCCCTCCTCTCCTCACCCAGTTTGTCATTGGAGGTGATGATGTCAGAGGGGGGAGGGCCTGGGTCGATGGCAGCCATGATGCCCAGAGGGTCCAGCTGTGCCACGTGGTGACCCCGAATCTACAGGGGGGCAAGGGGCAAGTTCGGAAGAAGGGAGGGGACAAATTCAAATATGAAAAATAAACGAAACCGCAAAAGATAGCAGAGGGGAGGAAAGAAAAATCAAAAAGAGGTGAAAGACAAAATAAATCCAGAAAGCAAGAGGGAGGGAAGAAGAGAAAAAGATAAAGAATAAACAAAGGGAGGACAGAGGAAGAAGAAAGTAAGACAATCAATCAGAAAGGTAAAAAAATTAGTAGCTTAATCAGACTTGGCACACACACGGCAGCGAGGCGAGGCAGGCGGGTGCACGTTTCTCACCAACTTTTTTCAAGCCCACCATTACTGGGGCCTCATCAAAGTCTACAACACTGATGTCCAGAGGGTCCAGCTTGGCTATGTGGTGCCCCCGCACCTAGACACATACAGTGCAATGACACTCAGTGTGTGTGTGTATAATATAAGGTGCATAAGTGTGTGTGTGTTCAGAGGAACCTCCTCAACACAGGTATTACACTCAGTGTGTCAGTGTGTGTGTGTGTGTACAGTACCTGGTATGCTCGTACAAGCGACTGTACAGCCAGATGGTCCTCCACCAGCTTCTCCACGTTAGGTTGCACCCCGACCATCGCCTGGGCGTTAGCCAATCCCAGAGCAGCACCACCCAGACGAGGAGGGCTCTGATAGGCTGCGCCTGGTGGCGCCCCCGCGTTGGCATTCCGGAAGAAAATATCCCATGACTGCAGAGTGAGAGAGAGAGAGAGAGAGAGAGAGAGAGAGAGAGAGAGAGAGAGAGAGAGAGAGAGAGAGAGAGAGAGAGAGAGAGAGAGAGAGAGAGAGAGAGAGAGAGAGAGAGAGAGAGAGACAGAGACAGAGAGAGAGAGAGAGACAGAGACAGAGAAAAGAACAGAAAGAGGGCTTGGTTAGAAAACCATCAATCCAGGTATGCCAGGTATTTACCAATAAAGGACATGGTAAAATGGTAATTACACAGTAAAAACCTATGAATTACTTTTGCTTCTTTGGGATAAATGTAAAACCTAGCACCACTACAAGACACCATTTGGTACCAGGTAGTTACCAACTGCATTGCCGAATATTATCTATTGATCTTAGGTCGCCAAGCCAACGTTAAAGAGCAACTGACCCTAAAAAACAACTTCTCATTTAGACAACAACCTATGTGGTATTGATATGAGTCAGAAACAAAAACTCAGCAAAAAAAGAACCGTCCTCTCACTGTCAACTGTGTTTATTTACAGCAAACTTAACATGTGTAAATATTTGTATGAACATAAAATTCAACAACTGAGACAAAAACTGAACAAGTTCCACAGACATGTGAGTAACAGAAATTGAATAATGTGTTCCTGAACAAGGGGGGATCAAAAGTAACAGTCAGTATCTGCTGTGGCCACCAGCTGCATTAAGTACTGCAGTGCATCTCCTCCTCATGGACTACACCAGATTTGCCAGTTGTTGCTGTGAGATGTTACCCCACTTTTCCACCAAGGCACCTGCAAGTTCCCGGACATTTCACCCTCCGATCCAACAGGTCCCAGACGTGCTCAATGGCATTGAGATCTGGGCTCTTCGCTGACCATGGCAGAACACTGACATTCCTGTTTTGCAGGAAATCACGCACAGAATGTGCAGTATGGCTGGTGGCATTGGCATGCTGGAGGGTCATGTCAGGATGAGCCTGCAGGAAGGGTAACACATGAGGGAAGAGGATGTCTTCCCTGTAACGCACAGTGTTGAGATTGCCTGCAATGACAACAAGCTCAGTCTGATGATGCTGTGACACACCGACCCAGACCATCACGGACCCTCCATCTCGATCCCGCTCCAGAGCACAGGCCTCGGTGTAACGCTCATTCCATCGACGATAAACGCGAATCCAACCATCTCCCCTGGTGAGACAAAATCGCAACTCCTCAGCGAAGAGCACTTTTTGACAGTCCTGTCTGGTCCAATGACGGTGGGTTTGTGCCCATAGGCCACGTTGTTGCCGGTGATGTCTGGTGAGGACCTGCCTTACAACAGGCCTACAAGCCCTCAGTACAGCCTCCCTCAGCCTATTGCGGAGAGTCTGAGCACTGATGAAGGGATTGTGTGTTCCTGGTGTAACTCGGGCAGTTGTTGTTGCCATCCTGTACCTGTCCTACAGGTGTGATGTTTGGATGTAACGATCCTGTGCAGGTGTAGTTACACGTGGTCTGCCACTGTGAGGACAATCCGCTGTCCGTCCTGTTTCCCTGTAGCGTTGTCTTAGGCGTCTCACAGTACTGACATTGCAATCTATTGCCCTGGCCACATCTGCAGTCCTCATGCCTCCTTGCAGCATGCCTAAGGCACATTCACACAGATGAGCAGGGACCCTGGGCATCTTTCTTTTGGTGTTTTTCAGAGTCAGTAGAAAGCCCTCTTTAGTGTCCTAAGTTTTCATTAGTGTGACCTTAAATTGCCTACCGTCTGTCAGCTGTTCGTGTCTTAACGACCGTTCCACAAGTGCATGTTCATTAATTGTTTATGGTTCATTGAACAAGCATGGGAAACAGTGTTTAGACCCTTTACAATGAAGATCTGTGAAGTTATTTCGATTCTTATGAATTGTCTTTGAAAGACAGAGTCCTAAAAAAGGGACATTTATTTTTTTGCTGAGTTTATATTCTACTGTCAAATTTGACTACAAAGTAGAAATAGGATAATTTTGGTCATCAAGTCAGTCTCGTCCAAAACATTGTTTTGTAAGACTTCTGGTCGTGACTGCATCACAACACTAATGAAGGTTGGGTTTGTTTCCATCCTGCCCACAGCTGGCAGCACACAAGAAATCATCAATTTGGAAATCATCTTTGGATATTCACATTGGGCTAGTTAGGGACCTTAGGTAAATTACACAATATACATGGGACAATATGTTACAATTTCAATAGCTCAGAATTTCAAGGACTTAAAAACCTTAAACGAACTATAAATTGTTGAAATGCATATGTAGAATAGTGGACATTCACTTCCTCTGAGGAATACAGAGAATTCGTGTAGAGGGTCTA
Source organism: Oncorhynchus keta (assembly GCF_023373465.1). Classification (NCBI taxonomy): domain Eukaryota; kingdom Metazoa; phylum Chordata; class Actinopteri; order Salmoniformes; family Salmonidae; genus Oncorhynchus; species Oncorhynchus keta. The sequence goes on from NC_068426.1 coordinate 41,097,038, forward strand.
TTCCCCTAATATATGTACTACCTGACTCCATAATTATTTGAAGGCTATAAGCCCATAATTGTATCCAGTGGGTATAGCCAAGGTTGAGAGACAGAATATTATAAAATGCACGTGCCTAGGTTTACCGTTATGCAATTATTAAGAGGCAAGGGAACAAAGAGCTAATATTGTGCAATCAATGTCCTAACATTCAATTATTGAGTGAACCCTCAGCTCAGAGATGCACAGTTAGAAGACTACGGTTTGTATCCATTTAAAAAATAATCTGATTTATTACAGTTACGCAATAAGAATACAGTTAACAAATGGTACATACCAGAAATCTTCACAATGAAAATAAATGTCTTTAACAGCATAGATCACCACTATGACATATATCAGGGGGTCGGTTTACCAATGACTCCAGGATCAACGTTTAAACCCAGCTTTTATTCTTCCAAGAGCGCCAAATCGCAGTATCTCCCATCATCGAATTAACATCACTTTGCATGGCTCAAAACATCAAAACAACGTCAGGAAATCAAAACACACATTCTTGGGATATAACTATTTTCTAAATTATAGCTCCGCTTTGAACTATGCGCTGTCCAACGAACAGAACAACAGTTTTTCTGTAACAATAAATCCATATCACTTAGAGTACAATGAAATATATAAAAATTCATAGGTCTTTATGAACTCCTGAAACAATCCAAACATGACAATTTCATTCACACAAGTAACATTCATTTAGTCAATTCAAGTTTCATAAGTCTTCACCTCTCCTGGCTACAGTGACCCTAGGACTTCTGTGGGAATGTCTCCTGGCTACAGTGACCCTAGGACTTCTGTGGGAATGTCTCCTGGCTACAGTGACCCTCGGACTTCTGTGGGAATGTCTCCTGGCTACAGTGACCCTCGGACTTCTGTGGGAATGTCTCCTGGCTACAGTGACCCTCGGACTTCTGTGGGAATGTCTCCTGGCTACAGTGACCCTCGGACTTCTGTGGGAATGTCTCCTGGCTACAGTGACCCTCGGACTTCTGTGGGAATGTCTCCTGGCTACAGTGACCCTCAGACTTCTGTGGGAATGTCTCCTGGCTACAGTGACCCTAGGACTTCTGTGGGAATGTCTCCTGGCTACAGTGACCCTAGGACTTCTGTGGGAATGTCTCCTGGCTACAGTGACCCTAGGACTTCTGTGGGAATGTCTCCTGGCTACAGTGACCCTAGGACTTCTGTGGGAATGTCTCCTGGCTACAGTGACCCTAGGACTTCTGTGGGAATGTCTCCTGGCTACAGTGACCCTCGGACTTCTGTGGGAATGTCTCCTGGCTACAGTGACCCTCGGACTTCTGTGGGAATGTCTCCTGGCTACAGTGACCCTAGGACTTCTGTGGGAATGTCTCCTGGCTACAGTGACCCTAGGACTTCTGTGGGAATGTCTCCTGGCTACAGTGACCCTCGGACTTCTGTGGGAATGTCTCCTGGCTACAGTGACCCTCAGACTTCTGTGGGAATGTCTCCTGGCTACAGTGACCCTCGGACTTCTGTGGGAATGTCTCCTGGCTACAGTGACCCTCAGACTTCTGTGGGAATGTCTCCTGGCTACAGTGACCCTAGGACTTCTGTGGGAATGTCTCCTGGCTACAGTGACCCTAGGACTTCTGTGGGAATGTCTCCTGGCTACAGTGACCCTAGGACTTCTGTGGGAATGTCTCTTCATTGAGATTGCCAAAGATGGTCTGTCATTCTACCAATGCCATAAATTGTGATTGTCATCATTCTGGGCTTTGGCGCCAGCAAGTCGCTCGATGCATCTTCATCACTGGCCTTCATCATCGTTCACGGTCTTTATTTTTCCACTGCACATGTACAAATATTGAAAGCATTTAAAATATTTACAAAATGTTGTCTCATTTCCCTAATTAGCCCCAGAGATAGGCTATCGAAAGTCAAACCAACTTTGCCACGGTCGCACACCAGCTAGCTGAAGCTAATTGGCTAAATAATTTAGCTAACTCTGCCACCTGTGAGCACACACAAGAGACACCCATATCAAACCACACCCAAAAAACCAACTCACGTTTGAATTCAGTCATGGTTGCTAGCATTTCCTAATGAACCAAATCTAAAATGAGGTCAAAGGAGGAAGTGCCCTTTAAACTAATTTAACACAAGGAGAGAAAACAAACAATATTCATTTAGTGCATTTCTCTTTTGATGTGACCCATACCATATCAGTCACAGTGAGTGCTTTTGAATAAGTTTTGCAAAATTTGCATTTTAATCTGATCAAAACGCTATCATTGAGCCAAAAACGACTCTACAATATACAAATCTTGATGTACAATAACATGCAGTTACACGTTCATTCAATCTGTCACACCAGCCTTCGCTTTGGATTTGGCTCCCCCCCCTCCTGCCCAGCTCAGGCGTTCGGCATCTCCGGCCTTCTAGCTTCTGCCGAACCTGGTTGCCAATCTCCCCTATATCACTGTATATAAACTCCCTCTGTCATTTTGTCTTTGTCGGTGATGCCGAAAACAAAGGAGCCAGCGAGGTGGTGTAAATGGAGTCCTTAGAGAAAGAAAGAACAAGATGATTGTCAGGAGTAGTGCAGTATTATCTTAAGGAGACGTATACTTGGAAAAAGAGAGGGATGAGGTCTAAAAGAGAGAGAGGGAAGAAGAGGGTCGGATAAAAATGGTGGAAAAAAGGGAGATGGTTTGTTAAAGAAGAATGGTAGAAAGTGTAAGCAGATGGAGCTGAAGACAGGAGGAGAAATGGAAGTGAATGAGGGTGAAGTATCGGAGGTGGTAGGTGTGGTGAAGTTAACGGAGACCGAGGAATGCATCGAGGGTCAGGAAAAAGATGAGTCTGTGACAGTAGGAGTGAAGTTTACGGAAAAAGTGGACTCTTGCCTTTTTGGCTGATCCATTTGTGGTTTCACGGTGGGTGAAAATAAGAGTTGTGGAATCGGTGAGGGTAACCAGAAGTGGTCTAGTAATAATTGTTTGTGTTTCTGTTGGTCAAAGGGAGAAGGCGCTCGGAGTAAAACCAATTGGGGCAAGAAAAGTGAATTGTTTCGCTCTCAAGAAAAGGGCACCAATGAAAGGAGTGATAACCGGGGTAGCAAGTAGATATAAAAGTTGACCAGCTGAGGGGAAAGATACCCAGTGTATGTGATGCTCGTCATTTGATGTGACACAGACAGGGTGGCGAGAGTCGGGAAACAGAAGAGTCATTGTCTGTTCTTTTGAGTTTTGAAGTTGAGTCCTTTTACTCGACAAAGAGAAGTTAGGATATATAAGTGTATGTGCTGAATACATTCCGGTATTACAGATCAAGCTTATGGGCATGTGGCAGCAGTGTGTAGGAGGGAGGGTCCATTGTGTGAGAAGTGTGCAGTAGGGCAGGAGACAAAGGAATGTGTAGCATTGGGGAATGTAGTGGAATGTGTTAATTGTAGGGGTGCCCATGGAGCTGGGGATCAGAAATGTCCCGTGCGAGAGAGATGCAGGTTGAGGTTTCCAGGGTTAGAATAGTGCAGAATTTGTCATATACTGAGGCAGTGAAGAAAGTAGAGGAAGATTGGTTTAAGGGGGAGGAGTGGTGAGAGTAGTAGAGATATACCAGTACAGAGGGACAGGCCAAAAAGTGATATACTTTTCAGTAAGATTGGATTTTTAGCATTTATCGTAATGGTTATCAACTGTACTGCAGGGATGGAATGGAAGTCTCAGAAAATGGAGGTTGTGGTGGCAGCTGCAGAATGGCATTTTGGTGTGGGAGACCTTACATCAGAAGAGTAACAGGGTGTGTTCAGTGGTGATGTCCCATCCTTTCAGGATGATGACATGAGGTGGGAATAAATACATATAATTAGTGGAGTAGGGGGGGGTGTTCATTTGATTTGATATCATTTTGAAAATAGTGAGTGTAGTATTAGACGGTAGGGTATTTATTTATTACATTGGTATTTTTCAAGCAAAGTATAAGGGAGTTGAAAATTGAATAGAAGAAGACTTTGTAAATGTTTCTTTTATCCTACTATTTCCTGAGTGGTTTATTATTATGTACTTTGGGTTTCGTCCTGCTTTTAGATATACACTGCTCAAAAAATAACACTAAAATAACACATCCTAGATCTGAATGAATGAAATATTCTTATTAAATACTTTTTTCTTTACATAGTTGAATGTGCTGACAACAAAATCACACAAAAATAAATCAATGGAAATCAAATTTATCAACCCATGGAGGTCTGGATTTGGAGTCATACTCAAAATTAAAGTGGAAAACCACACTACAGGCTGATCCAACTTTGATGTAATGTCCTTAAAACAAGTCAAAATTAGGCTCAGTAGGGTGTGTGGCATCCACGTGCCTGTATGACCTCCCTACAACGCCTGGGCATGCTCCTGATGAGGTGGCGGATGGTCTCCTGAGGGATCTCCTCCTAGACCTGGACTAAAGCATCCGCCAACTCCTGGACAGTCTGTGGTGCAACGTGGCGTTGGTGGATGGAGCGAGACATGATGTCCCAGATGTGCACAATTGGATTCAGGTCTGGGGAACGGGTGGGCCAGTCCATAACATCAATGCCTTCCTCTTGCAGGAACTGCTGACACACTCCAGCCACATGAGGTCTAGCATTGTCTTGCATTAGGAGGAACCCAGGGCCAACCGCACCAGCATATGGTCTCACAAGGTGTCTGAGGATCTCATCTCGGTACCTAATGGCAGTCAGGCTACCTCTGGCGAGCACATGGAGGACTGTGAGGCCCCCCAAAGAAATGCCACCCCACACCATGACTGACCCACCGCCAAACCGGTCATGCTGGAGGATGTTGCAGGCAGCAGAACGTTCTCCACTGCGTCTCCAGACTCTGTCACGTGCTCAGTGTGAACCTGCTTTCTTCTGTGAAGAGCACAGGGCACCAGTGGCGAATTTGCCAATCTTGGTGTTCTCTGGCAAATGCCAAACGTCCTGCACAGTGTTGGACTGTAAGCACAACCCCCACCTGTGGACGTCGGGCCCTCATACCACCCTCATGGAGTCTGTTTCTGACTGTTTGAGCAGACACATGCACATTTGTGGCCTGCTGGAGGTCATTTTGCAGGGCTCTGGCAGTGCTCCTCCTGCTCCTCCTTGCACAAAGGCGGAGGTAGCGGTCCTGCTGCTGGGTTGTTGCCCTCCGACGGCCTCCTCCACGTCTCCTGATGTACTGGCCTGTCTCCTGGTAGCGCCTCCATGCTCTGGACACTACACTGACAGACACAGCAAACCTTCTTGCCACAGCTCGCATTGATGTTCCATCCTGGATGAGCTAATAATAATATAAATAATATATGCCATTTAGCCGACGCTTTTATCCAAAGCGACTTACAGTCATGTGTGCATACATTCTAAGTATGGGTGGTCCCGGGGATCGAACCCACTACCCTGGCGTTACAAGCGCCATGCTCTACCAACTGAGCTACAGAAGGACCACACTACCTTAGCTACCTGAGCCACTTGTGTGGGTTGTAGGCTCCGTCTCATGCTACCACTAGAGTGAAAGCACCGCCAGCATTCAAAAGTGACCTAAACAGCCAGGAAGCATAGGAACTGAGAAGTGGTCTGTGGTTGCCACCTGCAGAACCACTCCTTTATTGGGGGTGTCTTGCTAATTGCCTATAATTTCCACCTGTTGTCTATTCCATTTGCACAACAGCATGTGAAATTTATTGTCAATCAGTGTTGCTTCCTAAGTGGACAGTTTGATTTCACAGAAGTGTGATTGACTTGGAGTTACATTGTGTTGTTTAAGTGTTCCTTTTATTTTTTAGAGTAGTGTATATAGTGCTTTAATAAACTCAGTAGTTCTAAACCTGCGACTGCCTCCTGCCTACTCCTCTCTACACTTGTGACAGAATGACCAAACCAAGAGAACAGGAAGCAGCAGGACATTCCGACCTTTCCGCCTTGAGCACCTTGCACTGCCTCTGACTCGGCATATTGATTAAGACTGGGTCAACCATGGTCAACCATGTGGTCAACGACACACATGCGCACGCGCATGCACACGCACACACACACGTAACTGTAACTGTTTCTAACCTGAGAGAAGTCTAATGAGCTTACAGGCTTTAGAGATTAGGCAGTTGTCACTGGAATACCACAGAGAAACCACAACGACCGCTAAACTTCAATGCAAATGTATGTATGTATGTGTGTGTGTGGAAGGGGCTTGTGTGTACATGCATGCGTATGCACATCTGCGTATGCCCCTATAGACCACACAATATTGCAACTCTCCGCACACACACACACACACACACACACACACACACACACACACACACACACACACACACACACACACACACACACACACACACACACACACACACACACACACACACACACACACACACCATCAGCCACTAAATCAAATGTGATTGGCCGCGTACACATTTGTGCAGATGTTATCACGGTTGAAGCGAAGTGCTTGTGTTCCTAGCTCCAACAGTGCAGTATTACCTGACAATACACACAAATCCCCAAAATAAGTCCATTGTCTTTTGACAGCTACGCCATTCTAACACAACACGTTGTCATGAACTAATGTTCCTAATCAGAAACCTTCTTCTCTGGCCTCCTGACACTGAGAATAAATAACAACCTCACAAAACACATGGAACAAATCTGTTCTGTTCTATTCACAAATTCACAAGCTTTTCTTATTTATATTTTTTTATTTAACCTTTTAATAAACTAGGCAAGTCAGTGAAGAACAAATTCTTATTTACAATGACGGTCTACCCCGTCCAAACCCTAACCCGGACGATACTGGGCCAATTGTGCGCCCCCCTCCCAATCACAGCCGGTTGTGATACCGCCTGGAATCAAACCAGGGTCTGTATAGTGACGCCTCTAGCCCTGAGATGCAGTGCCTTAGACTGCTGTGCCACTCTGGATTTGTTAAGTCAACTTGTCTATAATTAGATACTATACATGCAGCTTCTCTTCTGTCATTACTTGTTGCCCTAGTAGACTAAATAAACACTTGCTCACCGGAAAATGTCACACATCGATAGAATGCTTCAATCTATTTGACATTGGTAAAGTTATCTTGCATCTACTTCTCTCGAGCAGCAAATACAGGGAAAGGTGAGAAAATGCAAAAACAAAACAAAGGGGAAAGATTTCCCATGCAAATAGGAGAGGGGACAAAGAACATCCCTGTCTGGTACCTCTGTGTGTGGTGTAGCTTTTTGACCTTAGCCCATTAGTAAGGACAGTAGACTGAGGATTCCATAAAGTTGTCACCTAGAGTGAATTTAGTTAGAGCAACGAATAGGTAGGACCACTGCACACGGTCAAATGCTTTTTCAGCATCTTGGGAGAGCACAAGACCATCCACAGCACTTAGTTGGTAGGTTTCAATAACATTAAGAAGCCGACAGACATTATTACAAAAGTTACGGTCCTTAAAACTTCTTGTGACTCTCAAACCCGGATCCGGGAGCATAATCATCGCCTGACTCGAATTAGCATAACGCAACAGACATAAATCTTCCTAGAAAATATTCCTATTCATGAAAATCACAAGTGAAATATATTGGAACACAGCTTAGCCTTTTGTTAATCACCTTGTCATCTCAGATTTTCAAAAATATGCTTTACAGCCAACGCTAGACAAGCATTTGTGTAAGTTTATCATAGCATAGCATAGCATTATGCCTTGCTAGCAGCAGGCAACCTTGTCACGGAAATCAGAAAAGCAATCAAATTAAATAGTTTACCTTTGATGAACTTCGGATGTTTTCACACACGAGACTCACGAGACTCCCAGGTAGATAGCCAAAGTTAATTTTTCCCCAAAATATTATTTCTGTAGGCGAAACAGCTCTGTTTGTTCTTCACGTTTGGCTGAGAAATCGCCCGGAAATTGCAGTCACCACAATGCCGAAAAATATTCCAAATTAGCTCCATAATATCAACAGAAACATGGCAAACGTTGTTTAGAATCCATACTCAATGTGTTTTTCTAATATCTATTCGATAATATATCCGTCGGGACAATTATTTTTTCACTAGGACCGATTGGAGTAATGGCTACCTCTGTATTTTACGCGAGAATCTCTCTCCGAGCCACCATGTGACCACTTACACATTGTGCCCGCCTGCGGCTATTCTTCAACATAAATGCGTAAAACTACGTCACAATGTGGCCGCCTACGGCTATTCTTCAACATAAATGCGTAAAACTACGTCACAATGCTGTAGACACCATGGGGAATATGTAGAAAGCGTAAGCTCGTTGATGGTACATTCACAGCCAAATAGGGAGCCATTGGAACGCAGAGCTTTCAAAACCTGGGGCACTTCCGGATTGGATTTTTCTCAGGCTTTTGCCTGCAACATAAGTTCTGTTATACTCACAGACAATATATTTACAGTTTTGGAAACGTTAGAGTGTTTTCTATCGAAACCTGTCAATTATATGCATATTCTAGCATCTTTTCCTGACAAAATATCCCGTTTAAAACGGGAACGTTTTTTTTTCTCCAAAAATGAAAATACTGCCCCCTAGTACCAACAGGTTTTAATGAAGCCAGTGTGGTCTCATTTCACACTTAGTGGCAATAAGTCCTCTAGTCATGTGGGAAGGATTTTAAAAAGCAATTTTCTATCCACGTTCAGAAGAGCAATAGGTTTGTATGAGGAACAAGACTCTGGGCATTTTCCCTTTTTGAGAATAAGTGATAAGTTAGCTTCCCTCGGTGTTTGAGGGATGCAGTAATTTGAAAATGAGTGGTTAAACATATCAAGCAATGGCTCAAGGATCAGGCCCTGGAATTCTTATAGAACTCACTACAAAACCTGTCTGGTCCTGGGACCCTACCAAGCAATGGCTCAAGGATCAGGCCATGGAATTCTTATAGAACTCACTACAAAACCTGTCTGGTCTTGGGACCCTACCAAGCAATGGCTCAAGGATCAGGCCCTGGAATTCTTATAGAACTCACTACAAAACCTGTCTGGTCCTGGGACCCTACCAAGCAATGGCTCAAGGATCAGGCCATGGAATTCTTATAGAACTCACTACAAAACCTGTCTGGTCTTGGGACCCTACCAAGCAATGGCTCAAGGATCAGGCCATGGAATTCTTATAGAACTCACTACAAAACCTGTCTGGTCCTGGGACCCTACCAAGCAATGGCTCAAGGATCAGGCCATGGAATTCTTATAGAACTCACTACAAAACCTGTCTGGTCCTGGGACCCTACCAAGCAATGGCTCAAGGATCAGGCCATGGAATTCTTATAGAACTCACTACAAAACCTGTCTGGTCTTGGGACCCTACCAAGCAATGGCTCAAGGATCAGGCCATGGAATTCTTATAGAACTCACTACAAAACCTGTCTGGTCCTGGGACCCTACCAAGCAATGGCTCAAGGATCAGGCCGTGGAATTCTTATAGAACTCACTACAAAACCTGTCTGGTCCTGGGACCCTACCAAGCAATGGCTCAAGGATCAGGCCATGGAATTCTTATAGAACTCACTACAAAACCTGTCTGGTCCTGGGACCCTACCATTTTGCCATTTCTCAATTGCAAACATTATCTCTTCCTTGGTAATAGGGGCATTAAGGAAAGACCTCTGTTCTTTGGAAATAGTTGGGAGCTCAATCTTAGAAAATAAGTCCTCCATTAGTTTGGGTCCATCATTTGTCACTTCTGAGGCATAAATATTTGAATAAAATGTCTTAAATTGCTCATTTATCCATTTATTTTCATTTAAATGGTTGCCATCAGAATCAGTAATAGTAGCAATTGACTGAGAGTCTGCTCTCTTTTTAGCTAGGTACACCAAATATTTTCCATGTTTATCACCATGTTCATAAAGCTTTTGACTGACAAATCTAATTCTCTTTTTAGCATCCTGTGTTAGGAGAGAGTCCAATGTTGATCTAAAGACTGATATTTCCTTTAATAGGGCAGGAGTGGACATATTTATGTAGTCTTCTTTTTAGTTGCCAATTCACCATCTAATGTTTTTTTTGCTTTTCACGTGTTTTTCCACCTCTTAGTGGCTGAGTATGACATCATCAGACCCCTGGTGTACCCTTTACAGATTTCTCAAAAGAGCGAGTGGTTATCTGTTGATTGAGAGTTAATAGAAAAAATGCTTTAAACTGTAATAAAATGTGATGTAAATGTATGGTCTTTAAGAATGGTTGTATTCAATCTACAATGTCTAAGTGACCCTTTGAATTTTATGTCCAGGATCACATGATCAGAAATGACTATGCTTCCTATCCTAGCAGATAAAACAGTCTGCAAAGACGTCCTGGGCATAAAACAGTCATCTATTCTAGTCTGACATCCATGAGGTGCAGAGTAAAAGGTGAACTCTCTGTTGGAGGGATGAAAGGTTCTCCAGACATCAGCATACCCCAGATCATCACAAATAGCTTTAAGCGACCTAGCTTGAGGAGAGGGTGAAGCTATGCTGCTGGGAAACTTGTCAATAAGTGGGTTCAAAAAACAATTCAAATCCGATCCCATCACTGCAGTGACTGAGTTTAATTCTGAGAAGTCTAGAAATACATTAGTGATTAAATCAGGTGGGTTGGCAGAGGGGAAGTAAATATTCATCATGGAAATTTCCTTCCCTTGTAAAGTACCTTAAATTATGACAAAACAACCAAATGTATTTTTCACACAATTCAACACCTTAAGTGGTAGGTTATTTTTCATAAGAATTGCCTGGATGTAAACTGAGAAAAACACTTGACCCCTCTTGTTGCAATTTCAGATGCTCCTTATCATCCAAATGAGTTTCTTGCAACAGAGCAATATCAATAATTAATTTGTACTTTTTTCATTTTAATGGGGTTAAGGCTCCCTCTAATGTTCCATGTACATAAACGCAGTCTGTTACCTGCCATTGCACTTTGACAAACCAATATGCAGACTGAATCCTTCTGAAAAGATAGGGTGGTACCTTTCCCCATGGATTAAACTCTCCCCATTCTCACCGGGCCAAAACAAACTACACTGCCCAGCGTCGTCTGAGTTTGGCCGGGTAGGCCATTGTAAATAATAATTTGTTCTTAACCTGTTAAGTCGACCCTCTACTTTTTCGAACATTCTGTTAAAAATCGCGTAACATTTCAGCGCCCTGCTACTCAGGCCAGGAATATAGTATATGCATATGATTAGTATGTGTGGATAGAAAACACTCAGACGTTTATAAAACTGGTTAAATCACGGCTGTGACTATAACAGAATGTGCGTTTCATCGAAAAGCGCAGGAAAATCTGATCACTGAAAATGGAAATAAATATCCTTGCGCTACTTCCAGGAATTGTTCAAAGTGAACCGAATTAAATGAGGCCAAGGTTGCAGTGCCTACAGCTTCCACACGTTGTCTAGAGTCTTGTCATTTGATTCAGCTTTGATTCTTGGTCTAACCGAATCAAGGGAATCGATTCCCTCCGGTCTCCGACCGGATGTTTTGGTCGAGCTCTCTCCAAGACATGTTTTCGAGGCGGACACCTATAGAATTGACATCGCCTCCTGATGAATTTTATCGCTTATTAACGTGTACTAATACCTAAAGTTGCATTACAAAAGTATTTTGAAGTGTCTTGTGAAAGTTTATCGTCGACTTTTTGAATTTTAAAAAATGACGTTACGTTATGAAACGCTATTTTTTTCCGTTTATCACACAGTCTTCATAGATCGATATCTAGGCTATATATGGACCGATTTAATCGGAAAAAAAGACCCAATAGTGATTATGGGACACCTAGGAGTGCCAACAAAGAAGATGGTCAAAGGTAATTAATGTTTTATATTTTATTTGTGCGGTTTGTGAAGCGACGACTATGCTAATTATTTTGTTTACGTCCCCTGCGGGTCTTTTGGGGTGTTACATGCTATCAGATAATAGCTTCTCATGCTTTCGCCGAAAAGCATTTAAAAAATCTGACTTGTTGCCTGGATTCACAACGAGTGTAGCTTTAATTCAATACCCTGCATGTGTATTTTAATGAACGTTTGAGTTTTAACTAATACTATTAGCATTTAGCGTAGCGCATTTGCATTTCCAGAGCTCTAGATGGGACGCCTGCGTGCCAGGTAGGAGAAAGAGGTTAACTGACTTGCCTAGTTAAATAAAGGTTAAATTAAAAATTAAAAAATAGGATGTGAATGATGCTGAATGGTTGTAGACAAAGAAGTGCTCTCTAGTTAAATAAAGGTTAAATTAACATTTTAAAAAGAGGATATGAATGATGCTGAATGGGTGTAGACAAAGAAGTGCTCTCTAGTAGGTGAAGTAAAACATTCAAGGGCCATTTTCCAAAAGTGGAATTACAAATTTATCAAAGCAAAATTACTTTTCCATTGTTCCTCAACTGTAGCGTATGATATAACATTTTCTAGTCTTTAATTTTATCCCATGTAAAAAACACCTAACAATTACCACACAAAACATCTTTCCCAAACATTAGGTGTTCTGGCCTTCCCTTCTCCTTATTTTCAACTCTCGATTTCACAGCTTTTCTCTTATGGAATTAAACTTGTGTCTTTTTCGCCTCAGTGGATCAAACTGTTCTGTCCGAGCTCCCAGAAGCATTTGCTGTGTATTTGGCGTGTGTACAGTTAGGGCCCTAAAAGCTTAGGCTTACGCACCAACGTCAGATATTTTTTTTTAAAGAAAAACCTAAATGCCTATAAAAAAATTAAAATAAAATAAAAGCCTATAGATATTAATTGCACAAGAATGAATGGATTTTTAATGCATTGTTTTCTCTTTATTAAAAAAAACACAATATTTCTTGACTCTAAACCCGCTCACCCCGTGGATATAACCGCAGGTACTGCCAGTTATGAGTCAACCAACGCATCACTAGTGTGTATGCGCTCATGTGTGTTTGCCCTGAGCAAAGGTTATTGATCGTGGTGTTTGTATAACTCTTGTCCCATTGCGTTTTGAACATAAAGAGGCCATAGTCCTGGCAAGCAACTCCATGCACACGCGCACACACACACACACACAGACACACACAGTCTCCTACCTTGTGTACACTCCTAGGGTTCTCCAGCCACGCGTAGTACATCTCTTCCACATAATTAGAACTAGTCCCATTCAGAAAAGGCTCGGCCGACACCGACGCAGTGTAACTCCTCATTGGCTGAAACGTCCTCAAAGCCCCTCCCACAGCTGCCAACCTGGCCTGTGATTGGCTCTTGGCTGTCTGGGGGGCCGCGATAGGCCGTAGCCTAACAACCGTAGTCCTTATGCGGTGCATGGTAGCCTATTAGCTGTGGCTCCTCTCGCTAATCCTGGAAGTAGATCAAAAACACCTGTCGCCAGGAAACGCCAGGATTAGGAGGAAGTTATCCTCTAGATGCTGATTTCAGTTCAGTTGTGTGCTTCCCTCCTGAGATTAAGATTGAGATTGGAGGATGGGCAGCTGATCCTGGATCTGGGGCCTACAGGAAACTTCTTCCAGGAGCACGGGACACACAGAGTACACGGTGTCCTCTCTCTACTGCTTCTTTCTTTTACTCTCTCTCACTCGTTGTCTCAGGGGAGTTTTGGTCCAGTCCTGTAAATCGTTATTACTCGGGCTGTGTAGAGAGAGATTACATAATCAGACAGACACACGTTCCCACTGACCCAGCCTGTGCGCACATGTAACACATTTATGAAATGGGCTGGATCATATATCATTATTTATGTATTTAGACCAGGCTGCCTAAATGGCAAATAAGAGTCTGCTAAAAAAAAGACCGTAGTCACATTCACACTTACAGCCACACACTCCTCCACGTATACACACACAAGTAGACCTACGCACACACACACACACACACACACTAGAGGTCGGCCAATTAATCGGAATGGCCGATTAATTAAGGCCGATTTCACGTTTTCATAACAATCGGTAATTGTTTTTTTTTTTATATCATTTTATTTTTTATACCTTTATTTAACTAGGCAAGTCAGTTAAGAACACATTCTTATTTTCAATGACGGCCTGGGAACAGTGGGTGTTCAGGGGCAGAACGACAGATTTGTACCTTGTCAGCTCGGGGGATCCAATCTTGCAACCGTACAGTTAACTAGTCTAACGCAATAACGACATGCCTCTCTCTCGTTGCACTCCACAAGGAGACTGACTGCCTGTTACGCGAATGCAGTAAGCCAAGGTAAGTTGCTAGCTAGCATTAAACTTATGTTATAAAAAACAATCAATCATAATCACTAGTTAACTACACATGGCTGATGATATTACTAGATATTATCTAGTGCGTCCTGCGTTGCATATAACCTGACTGAGCATACAAGCATACAAGTATCTAAGTATCTGACTGAGCGGTGGTAGGCAGAAGCAGGCGCGTAAACATTCATTCAAACAGCACTTTCGTGCGTTTTGCTAGCAGCTCTTCGTTGTGCGTCAAGCATTGCGCTGTTTCTGACTTCAAGCCTATCAACTCCCGAGATGAGGCTGGTGTAACCGAAGTGAAATGGCTAGCTAGTTAGCGCGCGCTAATAGCGTTTCAAACGTCACTCGCTCTGAGCCTTCTAGTAGCTGTTCCCCCTTGCTCTGCATGGGTAACGCTGCTTCGATAGTGGCTGTTGTCATTGTGTTGCTGGTTCGAGCCCAGGGAGGAGCGAGGAGAGGGACGGAAGCTATACTGTTACACTGGCAATACTAAAGTGCCTATAAGAACATCTAATAGTCAAAGGTTAATGACATACAAATGGTATAAAGGGGAATAGTCCTATAATTCCTATAATAACTACAACCAGACTGGAAGTGTCACGTTGTGACCTTAGTCATTTTATTATGTCTTTGTTTTAGTATGGTCAGGGCGTGAGTTGGGTTGTCTATGTTCGTTTTTCTATGTTGTGTTTTGCGTTTGGCCTGGTATGGTTCTAAATCAGAGGCAGGTGTCGCTAGTTGTCTCTGATTGAGAATCATACTTAGGCAGCCTTTTCCCACTTGTGTTTCGTGGGTGTTTATTTTCTGTCTTTGTGTATGTCACCAGACAGGACTGTTTAGTTTCGTATCATTCTCGTTGTTATTTTTGTTTTAGTATTCTGAGTTGAATAAATATTGTCATGAACACGTACCACGCTGCGCTTTGGTCCGATCCTTGCGACTCCTCGTCAGAAGAAGAGGACGAGCGTTACAGGAAGCTTCAAAAGGAGGTGCTTGGAATAATTGTTTTTCCTCTGTCAACCATGGTTACCTGCAAGGAAACACGTGCCGTCATCATTGCTTTGCGCAAAAAGGGCTTCACAGGCAAGAATATTGCTGCCAGTAAGATGGCTTCTAAATCAACCATTTGTCGGATCATCAAGAACTTCAAGTAGAGCGGTCCAATTGTTGTGAAGAAGGATTCAGGGAGCCCAATAAAGTCCAACGAGCTCCTATAGTTGATTCAGCTGCAGGATCGGGGCACCACCAGTACAGAGCTTGCTCAGGAATGGCAGCAGGCAGGTGTGAGTGCATCTGCACACACAGTGAGGGGAATACTTTTGAAGGATGGCCTGGTGTCAAGAAGGGCAGCAAGGAAGCCACTTATCTCCAGGAAAAACATCAGGGACAGACTGATATTCTGCAAAAGGTAAAGGAATTGGACTGCTGAGGACTGGGGTAAAGTAATTTCCTCTGATGAATCCCCTTTCTGATTG
Organism: Oncorhynchus keta; assembly: GCF_023373465.1. Taxonomy (NCBI): domain Eukaryota; kingdom Metazoa; phylum Chordata; class Actinopteri; order Salmoniformes; family Salmonidae; genus Oncorhynchus; species Oncorhynchus keta. The sequence continues at coordinate 41,112,731 of NC_068426.1, forward strand.
TTTGGGACATCAGGAAAAATGCTTGTCTGGAGAAGACAAGGTGAGCGCTACCATCAGTCCTGTGTCATGCCAACAGTAAAGCATCCTGTGGCCATTCCTGTGGGGTTGCTTCTCAGCCAAGGGAGTGGGCTCACTCACAATTTTGCCTAAGAACACAAAGAATGGTACCAACACATCCTCCGAGAGCAACTTCTCCCAACCATCCAGGAACAGTTTGGTGACGAACAATGCCTTTTCCAGCATGATGGAGCACCTTGCCATAAGGCAAAAGTGGTAACTAAGTGGCTCGGGGAACAAAACATCGATATTTTGGGTCCATGGCCAGGAAACTCCCCAGACCTTAATCCCATTGAGAACTTGTGGTCAATCATCAAGAGGCGGGTGGACAAACAAAACCCCATAAATTCTGACAAACTCCAAGCATTGACTATGCAAGAATGGGCTGCCATCAGTCTGGATGTGGCCCAGAAGTTAATTGACAGCATGCCAGAGGGCGGATTGCAGAGGTCTTGAAAAACAAGGGTCAACACTCTAACTATTGACTCTGCATCAACTTCACGTAATTGTCAATAAAAGCCTTTGACACTTATGAAATGCTTGTAATTATACTTCAGTATTCCATAGTAACATCTGACAAAGATAAATCAAGACACTGAAGCAGTGGTGTGTAGTTATGGATGACAAGGGAAGACAGGCTTCCCACCAATTAAGCATTTCAAATGATACAACTATTTATCCTTCATCTTTCTGTGTTCTCGTAATTTTCCTTCAATTATCTGAATCTATATCTATATCTATATTCGAATCTATATCTCAGAGTCATCAGAGTATGACATGTTGCCGGCATTTGGCGTCCCTTTGATAAAACAATTATTAAATAATTTGCCAAACAGCATTGAGCTGATCTCGACTGTGAGGTAGTCCTGGCGCAGCAAAGCCCCATGGGAGGCCAGGTTGGATTTGGCTTCATACCAATCAAATTACATCAAAGGCAAATGTAAATGTCAGAAAAATGTGCCTGTTCCTGGTCTGCTTGTGTTGTTGTACTGCAGTAGCTCGCTAGCTAAAATCGGCCCTTTCCTAAGCCATGGATGGATAGGGGGATTTGGACTTCTGGATTTGACTTAATTGTCCGTACAGGCCAATGGTTATAACGGTGTGAGACAATTGAAGTTCAATATGTAGCCTAGATGTAGCCTAGTAGGCTCACGCTAACTAGCTAGCTAACTTAGCTGGTTCATTGTTGCCCATGTGAGGAAGTTAACGCCGATTTACAGTTCAATATGTAGCCTAGATGTTGCCTAGTAGGCTCACGTTAACTAGCTAGCTAACTTAGCTGGTTCATTGTTGCCCATGTGAGGAAGTTAACGCCGATTTACAGTTCAATATGTAGCCTAGATGTTGCCTAGTAGGCTCACGTTAACTAGCTAGCTAACTTAGCTGGTTCATTGTTGCCCATGTGAGGAAGTTAACGCCGATTTACAGTGCGCTTGATCCAGCAATGCGGTCCAGAGAATCCGTACAGAGGGTGTGACACAATTGCCTCCAGAGGCAGGCGGAGGCCAAATCAAGCTCTGTGCACCTCCCAAATGTTGAGACAATGCGATGGGCTTCGTATAGTTCCGCATTGGCATGATTGGTTGACTGTAGGTGGGGGCGGTCTGTCCTGTATAAACACAAACTCACTTCCTTGACAACTACCTTCACAACAGCTCTGCTCTGCAAGAAGTATGAATGCCCTGACTTCTGCAGAGGCTGCATTGCAATAAATGCTGTATGGCCAATACAGAATCCGGAATGACCATAAATCGGCTTTTATGCCCAATGTCCACCAGATGTATATGCATTATGTCCTGCCCACATTTTCCGTACTTAACACACATGTGCTTTGCTTTTTCAGCTAGCTAAAAGGGGACAGAGTAGCGCAGAGGTCTAAGGCACTGCATCACAGTGCTAGAGGCGTCACTACAGACCCGGGTTCGATCCCGGGCTGTATCACAACCGGCCGGGATCGGGAGTCCCATAGGGCGGGGCACAGTTGGCCCAGCGTCATCCAGGTTAAGGGAGTGTTTGATCCGGAGTAGGCCATCATTGTAAATAATAATTTGTTCTTAACTGACTTAAATACAATTCAAATAAAAAAGCTAGTTTGTGTGTGTGTATACACACACTTCTGTTTGGACCACTGCACTGTAAATAAACACACAAGTTGAAAATATTAAACAAAAACTAAAAGCATGTACTAGGCCTACTGTATGACAGTCTTTCATGTTGTGAGGAGGATGGTAATTGGCTTCTAGTCTACAAGTAGGGTAGGTCCATATGTTATTTTGGAGCACACACACACACACACACACACACACACACACACACACAGAAATCCGTACCATAGACAGCCACATGTTATTTAGCAACATTGATTGGACTAAATTGTTTTTGTTATGTTTAAGTTTCTTTGAACTATATTAGACTAAGTGTATATCCTTGTTGATTGAATAATGTTTTAATGTTTAAGTTGATATTGTGCTGGAAAAGGTAGCGCTCCTGCCTCTCAGTGGTTCTAAGTAGTTGTTCAATCAGCTGTCAGAAACATGAACTTGCTTGACCGGTCATGTAACTGTTTGTTACATGCAATATTTGCTTTGTGGACTTCACCAGACAGATGTTGTTCTCCGGATTTGGGATGAAACAAACGTATGTGGGGTTGAATTTATTCCACCACTGTGTGACTGTTGTATTGTTGTTGTGTCTGACAATTGTATATCACGGTGGCATATGAACGAATGGGTTATAGAGCAACGCAATTATCACATAGGTTGTAATATGGCTTTTTTTATTTTATTTTTTTAACAACAAATCAATACGTAAAGCACATGAGGGAACACAAGCATACATAGATTACAAACAATGGACAATCGAGCTGGGGGCGGGGCTAGGGGCGGGGCTAGGGGGTACAATATCACATTACAATTACACAAGGACCTTAAGGGACATGCATATACTTACAATTCTAACAGCTTTTTTGTTAGTAGAGCATTTAACCGTCTTAAAATACAGTTAAATTTCTTTTTGTAGGATACGAAAATGTGGTTTTCTGTTTGTAAATTTACATTGTGTATATGAAATTTGGCCAAAAGAATAATGAAATTAATTACATAAAAATGATTCCGCTTATTTCTATTGTATGTAAAGAATCCAAACAGTACATCTCTCCACAATAGTGTAAAATCTTCATAAATGTGTTCAATTATAAACCTACTGATGTCTTGCCACAGTTTTCTTACATGCATACAATGCCAAAAAAGATGCACAACTGTTTCTGGGTGGTCATTACAAAAGGAGCAATTTGACTTGATGTTTTCCTTAAACTTCTTCATATAGTGGTTGGCAGGATAATATTTATGAATCATTTTAAAGGAAACTTCCTTAATTTTGTTAACAAGTAGGTATGTTTGTGGCAACAGCCAAACTTTTTCCAACAGATATTATCAATAAATCCATTCCAATAAGGCATGACATAAGGTATAGATACAACATCCTGCTGAAACAAGGATCCATTCCAAAAGAGAAACACATCTTTCCTACTGATGAGTCAACAGGGTCAACAGACAGGGTAGATAGGCAACATCCTGTATCAGGTCTTTCCTACTGAATGAACAGGGTCAATAGAAGGTAGGCTCTGAGGGTCAACAGGGTCAATAGAAGGTAGGCTCTGAGGGTCAGGTCTTTCCTACTGAGAGTCAACAGGGTCAATAGAAGGTAGGCTCTGAGGGTCAGGTCTTTCCTACTGATGAGTCAACAGGGTCAACAGAAGGTAGGCTCTGAGGGTCAGGTCTTTCCTACTGATGAGTCAACAGGGTCAATAGAAGGTTCTTTCCTACTGATCAATGATGAGTCAACAGGGTCAATAGAAGGTAGGCTCTGAGGGTCAGGTCTTTCCTACTGATGAGTCAACAGGGTCAATAGAAGGTAGGCTCTGAAGGTAGATGCAACATCTGATGAGGGTCAATAGTCTGAGGGTCTGATGAGTCAACAGGGTCAATAGAAGGTAGGCTCTGAGGGTCAGGTCTTTCCTACTGATGAGTCAACAGGGTCAATAGAAGGTAGGCTCTGAGGGTCAGGTCTTTCCTACTGATGAGTCAACAGGGTCAATAGAAGGTCTTTCCTAGGCCTGAAGGTAGGGTCAAGATGAGTCAACAAATAGGCTCTGAGGGTCAGGTCCTTGATGAGTCAACAGGGTCACTGATGAGTCAACAGGGTCAACAGAAGGTAGGCTCTGAGGGTCAGGTCTTTCCTACTGATGAGTCAACAGGGTCAACAGAAGGTAGGCTCTGAGGGTCAGGTCATGTTCCTGAATAACATAGCAACACCTGAGGGAATGGCATCTAAAACAATTGCAAAATCTTTAGGTGTTACAGGGACCTTGTAAAGTGATAAGAATTCTTTATAACTGAGTAAAAGACCCTCTGCATTTACCAGTTGGCTCACCAATAGGATATTATTTCTGAACCAATATTCTAAAAACAGAGAGGTATTTTTATACAATATATCCCGATTATTCCATATATAATATCTGCGTGGAGAAAAATTGTGTTTATAAATTAAGGACCATGACAAGAAAACCTGCCGATGAAAAGCAGAAAGTTTCACTGGAACTTTGTCAATATTATAATTGCAAAACAACATGAAGTTAAGGCCACCAAAAGTAGAGAAGACATGATGAGGAATAAAATTCCAGATAGAAGTGGGTCTTCTTAGGAATTGTTTTATCCAATTGATCTTGAAAGTATTATTTAAAGTAGTAAAATCCAGAAAATTCAGTCCACCATTCTCATAAGTGTTCATTACAACAGTTTTCCTAATGTAATGGGTACGGTTTCTCCAAAGAAAGTTGAAAAGCATCTGGTCTATCTCCTTGCTTATTTTACGATCAAGATATAAAGATAAAGCACCATATGTTAGTCTAGAGATACCTTCAGCCTTGGTTATTAGGACTCTACCTTTTAAAGATAAGTCCCTCTGTAGCCATTGATTTAGTTTCTTCTGGGTTTTTTTAATAAGAGGGTTAAAATTTAGTAAGCCTCTAGACTTCTGATCCTTTGTAATGGTTATGCCTAAATATGTAAGTTCTTCTTTTACTGGAATACCATAATATGAAGGTGTCACACAATCTTTGACAGCCATGAGTTCACATTTCTTAATGTTAAGATATAGACCAGACGCTTTGGAAAAGGATTGTATCACATTGATCGATATGGGAATTTGGTTAGCGTCTTTCAGAAAAAGTGTAGTATCGTCAGCCAGCTGGCTTATAATAATTTCTTTACCAGCTATGGAAATACCTTGTACAGGACTATTATTTAAAGAATTTGCAAGAAGTTGGGTGATTAATAAAAACAGGTACGGAGAGATAGGACAACCTTGCCTAATTCCTCTCTTTAACTCAAATCTAGGTGAGGTGCCATATTTCAATTTGATAGAGCTGTTACCATTTGCATAGAGAGTCTTAATAGCCTTACAGAAAAAATCCCCAAAGCCAAGTCTCTCAAGGGAGTGGAAGAGAAACTGATGCTCTACTGTGTCAAATGCTTTATAAAAATCTAAAAATAATACGAAGCTATCCTCAGTTATTAGGTCTGAGTAGTCAAGTATGTCTAATACTAGTCTGACATTGTTAGAAATATGTCTGTTCCTCATGAAGCCAGACTGTGTTTCATCAATGATTGCATCCAGGACTTCTTTAATTCTTTTTGCAAGTAGTAAGGCTAATATCTTATAGTCATTATTAAGAAGACAAATTGGACGCCAGTTATCGATGAGCAGCACTTCTTTTTTAGGCTTAGGTATCAGTGTTATTAACCCCTGACTCATTGTAGGAGGGAGAACATTGTTTTTAATACTCTCTAAAAAGACTTCAAATAGGAAGGGAGCTACTTGTTCAGAAAATAATTTGTAAAATTCTGATGTAATTCCATCAACACCTGGTGATTTATTGTTCTTTAGATGTTTGATAGACTCTATAATCTCTTCAACTTTGATGGGTTCATCACACTGTTTAAATTCTATATCACTGATAGAGTGAACATTATTCAGTGAGTTAAAAAACATGTCTGTGGATTCCTGACAGTACGTAGAGCTATACAATTTTCTGTAAAAATTGCTGCAGTATTTAGCGATTCATTTTTGGTCATCTGTAATAACACCATCAATGTTTAACTTATGGATAGTGTTATTTTTAGAGTGAAATTTCTCAAGTCTAAAGAAATAGGATGAATTCTGTTCTCCCTCCTCAATCCATTTTTTCCTAGATCTAATAAAGGCTCCTTCTGCTTTTAATCTATATATATTATCCAGTTTATTTTGTAACTCAATTAGTTCCATCTTCTCCTCCCCCGAGAGGCCGGCTGGGGACCTCTGAGAAAGGGAAGTTATCTTAATGATCACCTTTTCCTCCTCAGCTCTTCTGGTCTTAGCAAGATTACTACCATATTTTCTAAGATATTTGGACACCTCAAATTTAAAGAGCTCCCAGTTCTTGCAATAAGATTTTTCTTCACAAGCCCTTTCCCAAAAGTGTGAGAGCAGATCTTTAACCTCAAATGTAACTATATCATTATTTAATAATGAGCTATTTAGCTTCCAGTAGGATGCTCTGCCAAGGTTTGTATCAGGGGTAAATATTTTGATATCAATGTAAATAGCCTTATGGTCTGTGAGGGGAGTAGTACAAATGTTTGTAGTAACACACCCACTATCAATACATTTGGATATAAGCCAAAAATCTATTCTGGATTGTCTGGAGCCTGTTTTGTTACTCCAAGTGAATGATCTGTTGGTCGTAAACCTCTCTCTCCATATATCAGTAAGATCAAACATTACCATAAAAAGTATTAAACCCAAATTCTGATTGGTTGGCCTACCTGGGGGCCATCTATCAGTTGAATGATCTATTGTAATGTTAAAGTCCCCTCCTATCAATAATAACGAATTGGGAAATGTAGATAACCAATGAAGTATATGTTTCTCTATAGATTCAAGCAACTCATCATTCTCATGTTTGGTGTTGTACCCGTAGAAGTTTACAGTAATGAGTGTAATGTCATTGTAACTGATCACAAGACAAATAAAGTGACCAAAGGGGTCACATTCCGAGTGTAGAATATTACCACCAAAGTGTATTTTCATTGTAGTGACACCAGCAGAGCGTTCAGATCCATGGGAAAGCCAAATATCATTGCCCCACTGTGACCTCCAGAAGTTGGCATCAGCAGAAATTGAGTGAGACTCTTGAAAAAAGCAAAAATCTGTTCGAAATTGTTTAGCAAATAAAAATAAGGCCTGACGCTTCACACTGTTTCAACCCCTAGCATTAAGAGATAATATAGACAAAGACAAAACAACAAAGATTATATAAAAGTATAAACTGTAGTAGGATGAGTCAAAGACGTAGGAGCAGTCAACAAACGATAAGGAACCGAGATCTGCACCATTTAAGTCAATTTAAAGTGAAAATAGCTTATTCCATAACCTTTGAAATTCAACTGGAAATTATGTTCAAGACCAAACCAAGGGTTCTTGTAGTAAGAGAGACTAAAAACCCTCTTTAGTGTAATCAGGAACTATTCTGAAGAAATATACAAATAATAAAAATAAAAGATACCTACTATAAGTAATATAAAACTGATCATAAAATAATTTAATAAAAAATGTTTTACATATAAACGTTCCAAAGACCTTTTTGTAAATAAGTATTAATAACTAAATAGAACAATAACCGTGTAAAGTCAGAGCAGACCTGTATGCCATTTAAAACAGCATCTTAGTTACTGTATACATAAAACATAAATTCAGCTTTCAATCTTCTTCGTAAGTTTATAAACAAAATAGGACTTCTGGTCATACAAGAACAAACTAATGAATTGAAATACCTGAGTATTCCTTTAAAATAGTCACCTGATACTTGTGAGGTAAACAGCATAAGGAAAATGAGAATACCATGGCTGAAATCATCAACCTGTTCCTTCTGGTGAGATTTTAGGGAGGAATGTGGATTTCTGAACCGTTGATGAAACCTCGTCCTCCGACTAAGTAAGCAGCCTTCCCCTCACTTCGTGCGATCTTGATCGTTGGCCACAACTTGTTCCTTCTTTCTATGTCTTCCGGGCTGAGATGCTCGGCGAAACGCAGACCATGGCTCTGAATGAAGGCGTTCTTCCTAGCAGCTTTCCAGACAGCATCCCTGTAGAATCTGGTAGTGAATAGGATGATGACACCCCTGGGTCTTGAATCGCTTTGCTGTTGCTTCTTGCCGAGGCGATGTACAACGTCGATGGTATCACCAACTTTGTTCTTCTCTGCAGGCAAAACTTCTTGGCAGATACGGATAGCCTCTCCTCGCACATCTTCATTCTCCACCTCTGGCAAGCCGTAGAGTCTCAGGTTCCATTTTCTTGTGTATTGTTCCAGATCAGTGAGACGTCTATGGTGGACATTGTTATTCTTTTCCACCCTTTCCACATTTTTTTCAACTTTTGTCACTCTCGTTTTCACATCATTAATTTCACCACATGCAAACACCACATGTCTTTTTTCAAGCCTTCGATAACCATGGTGTTCGCGGCTACCATTTTCTCAATGGCGTCACACCTGGAGTTGATGAGTAAGGAGAGGGTAGCCACGATGTCAGAGTTCACGTTGGGGGTTTTGGAGGGTGGAGGTTTGCACGGAGTAACCGGTAAAGAGGGGAATTCGTCATCTTCAGCATTCGAAAGCATGATATTATCCATAGGCCAAGTGTAGTTATGGCAGTTGTCTATAAGCACGTTTCTCTCTTGTTGATTAGCAATAGAACGGCTAACTTTTTCCTTTCTTTTTTTGTCACGACTTTGCATGGACATGCTGAAATAAATTATCCAATTATCATTCCAGTCACAGGAAAGGTCTTATATCTTGAACAAATAAAAATAAAAATGACTAAACTTTTTTTTAAAACAATTTTCACAATCTTTCTGAAGTTTGGTACGGAGCTCGGTAAAAAAGCGTCTGTTCAAGCAGCCATCTTGGCCAATTAATATGGCTTTTTTTTTACTGGCTTGGCTTCCCCAGTGACGTTACCCACGCACCGCTACCCAACACGTGACCTTGCATAGCGCTTTGTGCGCGCATCATGTGTGTCAGCTACTGGTAGCCTATACTTGGCTGGAAAACATATAATTCATGCTTATATATATAAAGGACCCGGTAAATGTATATATTTAGACAAATAAGCAAACTGCAATACCCACGAGTTCGACAACCTATAGACACGGTCTATCAAGGTATGACTGGCGCGTTTTTCTCAAATAACGCAATAATAATTTTAGAAAGCGCCTACTGTACTTACTTTGCGCGACTTCGAGGATTTTCGTAGGCTACTAGCTTTTAACTTGCTTGCCTTCTGAGACTGTTCTCACCGTATGTCTCTTCTGTAAACTGGCTGGCAGGCTTTCTGATCGCACTGTCCGACTCAAGTGCTGATATGCGTCACACTGTTACGTCATCCTTGTTGGAGAGGAGCGAGGTGCACACATTTTCTGCTTTCTTTATGTAAGAGATAAGGTACATGTGATCTACTTATTATTGGACAGTTCAAAGTCTAGTTTAGATTACATGTTGGTTGAGTTGTCAACTAACACGGATTCAACGTGAAATCATTAAAACAGGGTCTATCTGCCGACCACGTTTGTGAAGTGAAGGACACTGTGTACACATATATTTGTTTTGAATAAGCCAAGAAGATGCATAGCCTGTTGTTTCCAATTTGAGCAAATTAATCATAGTGGGCAGAACAAGCACGAGCTTGCGATATTCTATTGGAACGTTCTAATATGTATTTGCATATTCCCATTAGGGAACGCCTACTTCATGAAGCGCACGTTTGCAACAATTCGCTCTTGCACCTATAAACAATGCAATGTTTGTAAACTTTGATAAAGGGTAAAGTCTACAAAACGTAGTCCACTCTGTTCATAACATATTCCAGTTTAAGGAACAGAGAAGTGTATTGAGATCAAATGTTTAATCTATTAATAGAATGTCGGCCAAAATCCATCTAGCTCCATCTTCTCCCACTTCAGGCCCCTGGGCTGCCTATCATCACCATGGTGAGTGGAAACGCCAACCGGATGCTTCGGATTTATACATCCGGTGAAACATATTGCTAATTGTTCTATCTGTGGTGTACCTGTCCTAGCTATATAATATTAACAAAGTTCCAGTGAAACTTTCTGCCTTTCATCGGCAGGTTTTTTTGTCATGGTCCTTAATTTATAAACACATTCTTTCTCCACACAGATATTATATATGGAATAATCGAGATATATTGTATAAAAATACTTCTTTGTTTTTAGAATATTGGTGCCGAAATAATATCCCTCACCTTGTGAGCCAACTGGTAAATGCAGAGGGTCCTTTACTCAGTTATAAAGGAATTAGCTGAAACATTTTCATGTCATTCATTTCATTTTTCTTTTGGCCAAATTTCATATTCACAAATGTAAATTTACAAACAAAAAAACAAATTTTCTTACCCCAAAAAAAGAAATTGAAATGTATTTTAAGACAATTAAATACTCTACTAACAAAAAAAGCTGTTAGAATTATACGTGTATGTATGTATGTCCCTTAAGGTCCTTGTGTAATGTGATATTGTACCCCCTAGCTCAATTGTCCATTGTATATAATCTATATATCCTTGTGTTCTCTCATGTACTTTCTGTATTGATTTGTTGTTAATAAAAAAAATTAAAAGTACAATTTAAAGAAATAAAAAACCTGTCCTAGCTAGCTGGCTAGCTAGCTACTTTCCACTGCATTCCGGCAGTGCTTGGTAGGTGGGGGTGAAGGATACTGTCTACCGGTGTCTCCTAGCTAGTTAGCAGCCTGCAGATAGACATTGGGGGAAAAATACAAAATTCTCTTACTTTGAGGACTTTTTGCAAATCCAATCGTTTTCCACGTTGAGTCAATGTAATTTCAGAGTTTTTTCCCTGTGGGAGGGTATATTTGGGCAGAAAAACATACGATTTTCTGCCATAAATGCAGAATCTAAAGGCTCAGAACAGTCAAAAACACGATTTCCTGTGTTTTGTATATATTTCCACAATATGAGGTTGGAATAATACTGTGAAATTTGGTGGGATGGTGTTTTGGCCTGCCTGGCGACATCACCAGGTGGTAAATTAGTTAATAGACCAATAAAAAAAAGAAAGAGCCAGAAATGTGAGAGCCAGAAATATTGCTTGTTTGGAGGTGACCAAATACTTATTTTCCACCATCATTTGCAAATAAATTCATTAAAAAATCCTACAATGTGATTTTCTGGATTTTTTTTCTCATTTTGTCTGTCATAGTTGAAGTGTACCTATCATGAAAATTACAGGCCTCTCTCATCTTTTTAAGTGGGAGAACTTGCACAAATGGTGGCTGACTAAATCCTTTTTTGCCCCACTGTACCTATTTAGGGTTATTCAACCTTTTCTTGCCCAGGGACCCCCTCCCAGGCAAACTGGTGACCCAGATCGTACGTTAGCAACAAAATTATCATCAGGTACGATAATGGCAAGGATAAGTAAACAACATTTTACAATTAATAGATTTGCTAGATATGTTTTTATTATTTTGACCTTCCCACATTATAATTGGAAGAGGAAGTGTAAAAAAAAACACACACACAAGGTTTCAGCCAATAGTGCTTATTCTTCTCCCAATATAATTTAGTAGATGTGTGTTTCCCGTGGTGTCAGGAAGGGATCCAGACACAGCTGATCTTAGCATTGACAAGAGTTCTCTTTATTGGTAACATATTGTATAACACCTCAACACACAACATTATTATAGAGGAATGCTCATTGGAAGAACAGAATTCATCGTCACTGAAGAAGAACCAAGAAGAGAAATATTGGATTCACATTTACAAACTCCATCTTGTGAAAGTGGATGATGTGAGTCTGATGGCAGGCCCACAATTGAGAGGAGGACTTAAAATGAAGGTTAGGACTAACAGGACTCTACTAATACTGGAGCGGTTGGCTTTATGTAACTAGAGCTGGATAGGACGAATATACACGCACGTGCACAAACAGTTTTCGTTTAATCAATGACCGTGTGAGGTAATGCCATCTCTCTGAGTGACCTTAACCTGAAGGTGTTAGCTGGCCTGATTAGCTCTGATCCTATTACTGAGACTACACAGGTGAGTGTTTACTGGAAAAACACAAGAGTGCATGGCCCTGTGTGTGACTGGAGCCCTAAAGTGTGTGTATGGCAGATCTTAGCCCAAATGTTTAACCCAATTTCTAAACCTTTTAGATAAAGGTGCTTCAGTGTATATGGTGGCTCCCCCTAGGGGTCCTAGGATTAAGTGCACTGCCAGACAGCAAGGCATGTCAACAGGGAGGGAGGGACACGACATACTGGTACACTCTACTGAACCACACCATGTGCAGGTTATTGTTCCAGCCCAGCACTGATGCACACCATGTGGGTCCCCTGACCAGGGGATTCATTTATAAAAGTTCTTTGTTCCTATAGTACATATCTGCCATCACACAATTGTATAATAATTTCTTAAAATATGATTAAATGTCAACACCCATAAATAGTTGTTCACAAAAAAGCACTTTTCATTTATAAACTTAATGCAAAAATCTATGTAAATTGCATATCATCATCACATCGTTGATGTGGATTTTGCCATATGGACAATTTATGATCAAATCTGTGCGTACTAACATTTTATAAATGATGCCCCTGGATATATATATATATATATAGGTACCATATCTGTTCACAATAAAATCATACCAATAACCATATGAAACACTGTTAGTGACCAACCCACTCTGCCTCAGCAATAGAGCCTGTACAAAAGCATGTTTATAAGCATCATCATTACACATCTGTCATCATTATCATCTTCATCATCATCATCATCATCATCCTCATAATGGTATACTCTCCAGACAAAAATACTTTGATGCACTTTACAAAGTTCAGAAAATAGACATAGGAGTTCATAGATCACCAGCATTCAGTAAAAAATACACACAATTAAACAATAACACCAAATTTATGGTCATGTTTCAAATTCATGCAAATAATGCAGTATAGTCACCACGATGAAACTGTAGTATAGTGTGTAATCATTTCAAACGTAAGGTATAGTCAGTGATTATTTGCAACGCTCAAACACACAGAGAATCAAGTACAAGAACAACAATATAGAAAGGTACATGCTGTATCGTCTTCCCTCGTCTTCCCTCGTTTTCCCTCGTCTTCTCACGGCAAAGGGGTGGGGGTGCGGGAGCATACAGTTCATTAGAGGGTAGTTTCCCTATTTCGGAATAAAATACAAGCATAACAGCAGGGAAAACACACCACTAATTCAATGGGTTTGTTGTGCAATGTGTGGTCAGTTCATACGCCAGCTGGGAAGCAGCCTTAAACTTTACACAAGTACGCAATGCAAAAAAAAAAACACAAAAAAATGCCATTAGCTACGGAAAATGTCCATTCTTCGTACTTGCATCATGAAAATAAGCAGGACAAAATGCAAGCCCGCAAATTGTACCTCAACGCCATTTTGAGTAGCTAATGTTGGTGTGCGGGCGTGTGTTATGTAAAGGTTTGACTTCACTGGAGGAGAACAAATCAACAATAGTCACTGGGAACTGGAGAAGTCATGCCTTTAAGAACAAACCAGGGACAAAGCACTTTAAAAGAGTTTCAACTGGACCATTAAAGATAAAGTGTCAATATAACAACAACAACTTATTAATAGTAATAATAATAATAATAACAACAATAGTAGTAATAATATAAATAATAATACTGTAATACACTTGATTTAAACTGTAGATCCTATATGTACGTGTGCCAGGGGTGGGTCTATAGCAGAGGGAGAGAGGGAGAGGAGAGCTTGAATACAGGACTGTTGGTTTGAGTCTGAAAACATTTCTAATGGATATTGATATGGTTGCAGTAGCAGTCAGATGCTGCAGCTAGTGTGTGTGTGTCCGTCCAGGAGGGCTTGAGGTTGTGTGTTGTTGCGCTGCAGTAGCATGCACTGGCCATTAGGGAGCGCTGCAATGGGGGGGCAGGTATCTCTCTCCATCCTCCTCTCCTCTCCTCTCTCACTCACTCTACAACTCTCTTTCCCCTCTCTCTTACTCCTCCTGGAAGACAAAAGCACACACACACACACGTATACAGTGAGTGAGTGAGTGAGTGAGTGAGTGAGTGAGTGAGAGAGAGAGAGAGAGAGAGAGAGAGAGAGAGAGAGAGAGAGAGAGAGAGAGTGAGTGTGTACGTGGTTTTGTGCGTGTGTGTGTTTATGTGTACCAGTTTACTGCTGCAGCGGTGCGGCCGGTGCTCCAGAGCAGTGGAAGTGAACGTTCTGCCACTTGCTCTCCCTGCGATGCCACACCCTCGTCTCCTCTGATTGGCTGGAGCGTGGGCGGCCCGTGCCATCGACAAATTGCGTGAGCCGAATGTAGGCAATGCAGGCGGCGTCTTCACCAATCAGGTGGACGTGAGGGTTGAGGATGGTGGTGTGGATGGGCTTACTGTTCTTAGAGAGAACTAGAGGGAGAAATAGATGTTAAAGGCTGTGTAATAGTTGTGTAGTTGTTGTGTGGTGGGGGGACCAGAAAGGTTTGTTTGTGGCACCTGTTGTTGTTTGTGGTTGTGGAATGGTTGTCTTACGGTTGTCTACACTTGTTGTCTTATTATGGTTGTGTAATAGTTGTGTAGTGGCTGTGTAATAGTTGTGTAGCGGTTGTGTTGTGTAGTGGCTGTGTAATAGTTGTGTAGTGGCTGTGTAATAGTTGTGTAGTGGCTGTGTAATAGTTGTGTAGTGGCTGTGTAATAGTTGTGTAGTGGCTGTGTAATAGTTGTGTAGCGGTTGTGTTGTGTAGTGGCTGTGTAATAGTTGTGTAGTGGCTGTGTAATAGTTGTGTAGTGGCTGTGTAATAGTTGTGTAGTGGCTGTGTAATAGTTGTGTAGTGGCTGTGTAATAGTTGTGTAGTGGCTGTGTAATAGTTGTGTAGTGGCTGTGTAATAGTTGTGTAGTGGCTGTGTTGTGTAGTGGCTGTGTAATAGTTGTGTAGTGGTTGTGTTGTGTAGTGGCTGTGTAATAGTTGTGTAGCGGTTGTGTTGTGTAGTGGCTGTGTAATAGTTGTGTAGTGGCTGTGTAATAGTTGTGTAGTGGCTGTGTAATAGTTGTGTAGTGGCTGTGTAATAGTTGTGTAGTGGTTGTGTAATAGTTGTGTAGTGGCTGTGTTGTGTAGTGGCTGTGTAATAGTTGTGTAGTGGCTGTGTAATAGTTGTGTAGTGGCTGTGTAATAGTTGTGTAGTGGCTGTGTAATAGTTGTGTAGTGGCTGTGTTGTGTAGTGGCTGTGTAATAGTTGTGTAGTGGCTGTGTAATAGTTGTGTAGTGGCTGTGTAATACTTGTCTTACGGTTGTCGAAGTAGAACCGGTGGAAGTCCATGCCCTCCACTAGGTTCCCCAGGGCCTCCGGCTCAAATGACGTCAGGCATGGGTCACAGATCTTCCTGTTGAAAACACGCAACACAAAACAACACATCCGCTCACAACAAATCAGCTCAAAGCAACAGCTCAGGCTCAAGCAATTTCAGTATAGAACCTCTAGATGTAGGGTGATGAGGTGCAGAATGGGAGTTGGAATTGTTATAGTGAGGCGCAGGCTAAGAGTAATAGGGCACCATTTTGCCTTAGCTAATCTCTGGGAAAATTACCTCATTACGCACAATAATATAGCAGACATTATTAGGGTGAGGTGCAGTCTGGGAGTTGCAGTTTTGGGGTCAGGTGCAGGCTCAGATGTGTAGTGTTATGGTAAGGTGCAGGCTCAGATGTGTAGTGTTATGGTAAGGTGCAGGCTGAGATGTGTAGTGTTATGGTAAGGTGCAGGCTGGGAGTTGTAGTGTTATGGTAAGGTGCAGGCTGGGAGTTGTAGTGTTATGGTAAGGTGCAGGCTGGGAGTTGTAGTGTTATGGTAAGGTGCAGGCTGGGAGTTGTAGTGTTATGGTAAGGTGCAGGCTGGGAGTTGTAGTGTTATGGTAAGGTGCAGTCTGGGAGTTGCAGTGTGGGGTGCAGTCTGGGAGTAGTGTTATGGTAAGGTGCAGGCTGGGAGTTGTAGTGTTATGGTAAGGTGCAGGCTGGGAGTTGTAGTGTTATGGTAAGGTGCAGGCTGGGAGTTGTAGTGTTATGGTAAGGTGCAGGCTGGGAGTTGTAGTGTTATGGTAAGGTGCAGGCTGGGAGTTGTAGTGTTATGGTAAGGTGCAGTCTGGGAGTTGTAGTGTTATGGTAAGGTGCAGTCTGGGAGTTGTAGTGTTATGGTAAGGTGCAGGCTGGGAGTTGTAGTGTTATGGTAAGGTGCAGTCTGGGAGTTGTAGTGTTATGGTAAGGTGCAGGCTGGGAGTTGTAGTGTTATGGTAAGGTGCAGGCTGGGAGTTGTAGTGTACTCACGCGTAGGCCTCAAAGTCTCCATTGTTGACAGCTTCGATCAGCTGCTCAGTGATCTTGATGATCTCCTGTTTTCGCACTGCAGAGGGAACCAATAACATAATGACCACAGGTACGGGACAGTAAAATGGTTGAGCCACACATTGTTGCACTTTCGAACACACAGCAGAAGCTCACACACATACTGTACATTCACACATACAAAACACAGTCACACACTGCATTGTGTAACTCAACTACAGAGTGAGGGTTGTTGTCATAGCAGAGTTACTCACCAGACTGCTTGCTATTCAAGTTGGCAAATCCTCTCAATCATCTCTCTCTCTCTTTATTGCTCTCTCATCGCCTCTCTCATCCTCTGAGCATAAGTACCCTCACACACTCTTTCCTAGCATGGTATACACACTCACCCATAATGTACAGTCCTGCCACTCAGGTTTCCACAGAGGTATATGCAGGGCCATGCAGAATGAAGACCTCTCCAATAGAACGACTTGACGAGTCCACTGGGCTACAGTCACTAGAACCTTCCCTGGAAAAGTCTTTCATCCTCAACGGAGAACTCCTTTCTTTCTTTGACTCTCTTCCTCTCTTTTCTGTGGCTTTCGCTTCTCTTTTATTCTCCTCCTTCTCTCCCCATATCCCTCCGTCTGTCTTTGTTCCCTCGCTCTTCTCCTCTTTCGCTCTGTCCCTTTCTCCTGCCCTCTACCCTCTCTCATTGCCTGTGTGGCACGTTGAGCTCATCATCATGCTATTCCTGTACATAGATAAGACTTACCAGGGAAGGTCCATCTCCCTCTATCCCTTTATCCCTCCCCCTATCCCTTGCTCTTTCTCTCTTTCAGCAGGCCAGCAGAAGAGATTAATGTATACTTAGCAGCTGGACATCCTTAAATGCCCTTCCTTCCCCTCTCCTCCCTTTTTTACTCTCCCTCTTTTCTCTCTCTGTGTGTGTGTGTGTGTGTGTGTGTGTGTCAGACTCACGTTTCACATCCTCGTCCTCAATAGTGGTGTTGCTGTCAGATGAGTCCTGTAGACACAGAGAGACATGTCAATGACACATATCAATGCAGACACACACACACACACACACACACACACACACACACACACACACACACACACACACACACACACACACACACACACACACTGTCCACCTTAAATATGACACACATCCAGTGTGCTGTCCATTCATGCAGTGATCTATACCAGTCTAAACCACCGGATTTGGGTTCCATTTACGTCCACAAGGTGGCGATAGAGGACAATATATCTCCACATAATGTTTTGTGTCAACGTGATTCTACAAAGCAGCTGTTCCCAGGTCTGTCTGACTGCGGAATGCAGGATCACCAGACCTAAAAAAACCCCACAAAGACCAGACCTACAACCCACACAACACTCTCCAACCAGGAGTCATAATAGACACGCACACACACACACACACACACACACACACACACACACACACACACACACACACACACACACACACACACACACACACACACACACACACACACACACACACACACACACACACACACACACACACACACACACACTCTCCAACCAGGAGTCATAATAGACACGCACGCACTGACACACACATAACACTCTCCAACCAGGAGTCATAATAGACACGCACGCACTGACACACTCACTCACACACACGTGCGCATGCATGCGCTATAATACGCTAACACACCAGCTTGCCAAGGACAAAGCAAGAGAAGACAAAGATGAGAGGACTGAAAGGCGTCGAGAAAAAGAAGGATGTACCTTGTTCCTATCCACATGGATAACAGTGGTCTGAGGCTCCTATAGAGAGATAGAGAGGGAGGGGGGAACAAACAGAGAGAGAGATATGACACATAAGAGATGAAATAGGGAGAGAGCAGAGTTGTAGGAGCGGAGAAAAGAGAGAGAGAGAGATATGGAGGGAGAGAGTGAGAGAAGAAGACTGGTTAAATTTAAGGAAGAGAGAGAGAGAGATGTTCCCCTGTGAAAAGGGCTATCAAAGGCTTAATGGAAGGAAATGGTAATATGAAGAATTCCTCTAAGAAAACTAAATGCCAAAATTAGTCTCGCATAGCCATGCATTCTCACACTAGCAAGAACCCAAATCAAAACCCAAAGCCAACCAGCACCCATATCGTCACTTGAGTGACACACAACACCATCACCCACAAATAGACCAATTGTCACAGGGCAATGACTGGTGACTGCGCTTCAACCAGTTAGTCATGGTAGCTACTCGATGATGGCAACTGAAAGCTATTACAACCTGTGTGTGTGTGACTATGTACACATAGTCACACACAAAAACACACATGCAAATAATCACATGCACACAGAACCAATACTGACAGGTAGGCGATGAAGGGGTTAAGACAGGCAGAGACAGAAAGAGAGACAGATGCAGAGACAAAGACAGAGACAGACAGAGAGACAGATGCAGAGACAAAGACAGAGACAGAAAGAGAGACAGATGCAGAGACAAAGACAGAGACAGAAAGACAGACAGATGCAGAGACAAAGACAGAGACAGAAAGACAGACAGATGCAGAGACAAAGACAGAGACAGAAAGAGAGACAGATGCAGAGTCAAAGACAGACAGATGCAGAGACAAAGACAGCGACAGAAAGAGAGACAGATGCAGAGTCAAAGACAGAGACAGAAAGAGAGACAGATGCAGAGACAAAGACAGAGACAGAAAGACGCAGAGACAAAGACAGAGACAGAAAGACAGACAGATGCAGAGACAAAGACAGAGACAGAAAGAGAGACAGATGCAGAGACAAAGACAGAGACAGAAAGAGAGACAGATGCAGAGTCAAAGACAGACAGATGCAGAGACAAAGACAGCGACAGAAAGAGAGACAGATGCAGAGTCAAAGACAGAGACAGAAAGAGAGACAGATGCAGAGACAAAGACAGAGACAGAAAGACAGACAGATGCAGAGACAAAGACAGAGACAGAAAGAGAGACAGATGCAGAGTCAAAGACAGAGACAGAAAGAGAGACAGATGCAGAGACAAAGACAGAGACAGAAAGACAGACAGATGCAGAGACAAAGACAGAGACAGAAAGAGAGACAGATGCAGAGACAAAGACAGAGACAAAGACAGACAGATGCAGAGACAGAAAGAGAGACAGATGCAGAGACAAAGACAGAGAGACAGATGCAGAGACAGATGCAGATGCAGAGACAGATGCAGAGACAAAGACAGAGAGACAGATGCAGAGACAAAGACAGAGAGACAGATGCAGAGACAAAGACAGAGAGACAGATGCAGAGACAAAGACAGAGAGACAGATGCAGAGACAAAGACAGAGACAGAAAGAGAGACAGATGCAGAGACAAAGACAGAGACAGAAAGAGAGACAGATGCAGAGACAAAGACAGAGACAGAAAGAGAGACAGATGCAGAGACAAAGACAGAGACAGAAAGAGAGACAGATGCAGAGACAAAGACAGAGACAGAAAGAGAGACAGATGCAGAGACAAAGACAGAGACAGAAAGAGAGACAGATGCAGAGACAAAGACAGAGACAGAAAGAGAGACAGATGCAGAGACAAAGACAGAGACAGAAAGACAGACAGATGCAGAGACAAAGACAGAGACAGAAAGAGAGACAGATGCAGAGACAAAGACAGAGACAAAGACAGACAGATGCAGAGACAGAAAGAGAGACAGATGCAGAGACAAAGACAGAGAGACAGATGCAGAGACAGATGCAGATGCAGAGACAGATGCAGAGACAAAGACAGAGAGACAGATGCAGAGACAAAGACAGAGAGACAGATGCAGAGACAAAGACAGAGAGACAGATGCAGAGACAAAGACAGACAGATGCAGAGACAAAGACAGACAGAGGCAGAGACAAAGACAGAGACAGAAAGAGAGACAGATGCAGAGACAAAGACAGAGACAGAAAGAGAGACAGATGCAGAGACAAAGACAGAGACAGAAAGAGAGACAGATGCAGAGACAAAGACAGAGACAGAAAGAGAGACAGATGCAGAGACAAAGACAGACAGATGCAGAGACAAAGAGAGAGACAGAAAGAGAGACAGATGCAGAGACAAAGACAGAGACAAAGACAGACAGATGCAGAGACAAAGAGAGAGACAGAAAGACAGACAGATGCAGAGACAAAGACAGAGACAAAGACAGACAGATGCAGAGACAGAAAGAGACAGATGCAGAGACAAAGACAGAGACAAAGACAGACAGATGCAGAGACAAAGACAGAGACAAAGACAGACAGATGCAGAGACAAAGACAGAGACAGAAAGAGAGACAGATGCAGAGACAGAAAGAGAGACAGATGCAGAGACAGAAAGAGAGACAGATGCAGAGACAAAGACAGAGACAGAAAGAGAGACAGATGCAGAGACAAAGACAGATGCAGAGACAGATGCAGAGACAGAAAGAGAGACAGATGCAGAGACAAAGACAGAGACAGAAAGAGAGACAGATGCAGAGACAAAGACAGAGACAGAAAGAGAGACAGATGCAGAGACAAAGACAGAGACAGAAAGACAGACAGATGCAGAGACAAAGACAGAGACAAAGACAGACAGATGCAGAGACAGAAAGAGAGACAGATGCAGAGACAAAGACAGATCGACCGACAGACTGACATGGAGAGAGACAGATAAACAGACACAGACAGACAGTGAGAAAAACAGATACAGACCAACAAAAACACAGAGGAAATTGAGACTGACAGAGACAAATAGAGAATAAAGTTGAATAGAGACGGAGGGAGACGGAGTGATATATAAAGGAGGAGTGTACCAGTGCAGCAGAGGGGGTTCCCTTGGGGCTGGTGACTGTGCTGTTTCTCGTGCTGTTAGGCTGCAGCAGTGGACCAATAAAAATGGGTTAAATTATGGCACAACAGACAAGGAAAGTGAGAGATGTGGGTGTAAGGATGTGGGTGAGGTTAGATAAAAGGCATATGTGCCAGAGGCTGGTTTAGTGGTTAAGCTGCCACCCCCTGATAGGTTGGCTGCACACCCACTGACTCACAGTATTGATCCTGCCCAGTATATCAGTCCAGTGCAATTGAATGAGTCCATTTCCTCAGACCTCAGCCATATTAGCCTCAGCGGGGTCGTAAACAACCGGATGTTAGTGTGCAGCCAGCCTATCAGGGGGCATGGTTAGTGTCTGTGGGCGGGATTAGAAGTGATTGAGCCTATCAGAGGGCATGGTTAGTGTCTGTGGGCGGGCGGGATTAGAAGTGATTGAGCCTATCAGAGGGCATGGTTAGTGTCTGTGGGCGGGCGGGATTAGAAGTGATTGAGCCTATCAGAGGGCATGGTTAGTGTCTGTGGGCGGGTGGGCTGGGTTAGAAGTGATTGAGGCTATCGAAGGGTGTGGTTAGTGTGTGTGTGTGCTGGGTTAGAAGTGATTGAGCCGAGATAGATAAGACTACCTACAGCTCATATAACACAAGTCTGATCAACTGGAAGCTCAACAGATCAAATGGTTTAGAGCAGAATTGGATTAGGTCTCTTCAGACCAACAACATAAACCAGAACACAGGCACTTTAGAGAAAACACACACACACACACACACACACACACACACACACACACACACACACACACACACACACACACACACACTAACTGATTGTGTTTGGGAGAATGGCCCCTCATACCAAGTCGGACAACACTACATGTCAAACCCGTAGCAATGCAACATGTCTGTCTGTCTGTCTGTCTGTCTGTCTGTCTGTCTGTCTGTCTCACACACTCTCAGGTGGACTGTCTGAATGAGCAATCACTGACAAGTGACTCATGAAGAGAGGATGAGGAAGAGACCATTGAAAATGTGATAGAGAAGGCAGACAGGAGAAGAGGAGAGGAAGAAGAGAGGAGAGGAGGAAAAGAGGATGGCGAGAGAGAGAGAAGAAGGGAGAAAGAGAGGAGGTGGAGAGAGAAGAAGAGGAAAGAAACAGGGGAGGAAGAGAGGAGAAGGGGTGGAGAGAAAGAGAGAATAAAAGGGAGGAAGAGAGGAGAAGGGGTAGAGAGAAAGAGAGAATAAAAGGGAGGAAGAGAGGAGAAGGGGTGGAGAGAAAGAGAGAATAAAAGGGAGGAAGAGAGGAGAAGGGGTGGAGAGAAAGAGAGAATAAAAGGGAGGAAGAGAGGAGAAGGGGTAGAGAGAAAGAGAGAATAAACGGGAGGAAGAGAGGAGAAGGGGTGGAGAGAAAGAGAGAATAAACGGGAGGAAGAGAGGAGAAGGGGTGGAGAGAAAGAGAGAATAAACGGGAGGAAGAGAGGAGAAGGGGTGGAGAGAAAGAGAGAATAAAAGGGAGGAAGAGAGGAGAAGGGGTGGAGAGAAAGAGAGAATAAAAGGGAGGAAGAGAGGAGAAGGGGTGGAGAGAAAGAGAGAATAAACGGGAGGAAGAGAGGAGAAGGGGTGGAGAGAAAGAGAGAATAAACGGGAGGAAGAGAGGAGAAGGGGTGGAGAGAAAGAGAGAATAAACGGGAGGAAGAGAGGAGAAGGGATGGAGAGAAAGAGAGAATAAAAGGGAGGAAGAGAGGAGAAGAGGGGGGAAGAGGGATACAACGATATCCTCACCAAGATGTGAATTTTGGGGCTGGATTTCCATCTCTGGATGAAGTGATGAGATGGAGGAGAGAGTGAGACGGACATGAACACCATAAGGGGTATGAAGAATGCTGAGGATAAGTGTGGATTGTATGTAAAAAGGAATGATTTAAAAGTTACACAAATGATCCTAGAACAATATAGAAACAATAAAATAATCAAACACAATCATTGAAATGTAAGAGACCAGACACCAATTATGCTCCTATATGGTGCAGTGGATGTAGAATACTGCCCCATAGCAACAATATGAGAAAAAAAAGTGTGTGTGTGTGTATGTGTGTATGTGTGTATGTGTGTATGTGTGTATGTGTGTGTATATATGTGTGTGTGTGTATGTGTATATGTGTATATGTGTGTGTGTGTGTGTATGTATGTATGTATGTATATTTGTATGTATGTATGTATGTATGTATGTATGTATGTATGTATGTATGTATGTATGTATGTATGTATGTATGTATGTATGTATGTATGTATGTATGTATGTATGTATGTATGTATGTATGTGTGTGTGTGTATGTGTATGTGTATGTGTGTGTGTGTGTGTGTGTATGTGTATGTGTATGTGTGTGTGTGTGTGTGTGTGTGTATTGAGATGATTGCTAAGCGACACCAGCGATGCAGCGGATGATATTATATATATATATATTGTACCTTCTATGTCTGTCTTCCTGCTTCCCAAAGTTCAGACACAGAGCAAGAGTAGCAATACTCATCCGACAGAACACACACACACACACACACACACACACACACACACACACACACACACACATGCACACTCAAACACAACCCCCCCAAAAAAAGTCTACACACCCCTTGGAGAGTTGTCACATTTTTCTGCCTTAAAATGAAATCTAACAATTTATTACATTTGCATTGTTCCCTATTGATCTACACAAGCACTATAGAACTATAGAAAACTACAGAACATTTTCTAAAATAAATAAACCTAAGATGTCTTGACTGCATATGTCTTCACACCCCAGATTTAACACGTGGTGGAAGCACCTTTGGCAGCAATTACAGCTGTAAATCATTTTGAATAAGATTCTACCAACTCTTAGGGCAGCATACAGTATATCCATTGTTTTTGTCAAAATTGCTCAAGCTCAATTGGGTTGGGAGTCATTGATGGACAACAATATTCAAACCTCGTCCCAGCACTTACACTGGACCCCTCAGGAACATTCTTGGAAAGCCATTTTAGTGAGTCTTTTGCATAAAAAAAGTGATTATGGGCCCGCTGGAAAATACAACTCTACCCCAGGATTAGGTGTTCAAAAGACCTGGGTGTTGCGCCTTTAATATTTATTTGGATCTTGACCAACACTCCAGCACCTATGAGTTTGGAAGAACACTATGAAAATTATGAAAATGCCCTTTTATTGTAAGAGCTGTTTGAAAAGACAGCCTGGAATTCCAGCTTGTTGGGATGGAGAGGGAGGAGGTTATCAGACAGCCTGGAATTCCAGCTTGTTGGGATGGAGAGGGAGGAGGTTTTCAGACAGCCTGGAATTCCAGCTTGTTGGGATGGAGAGGGAGGAGGTTTTCAGACAGCCTGGAATTCCAGCTTGTTGGGATGGAGTGGGAGGAGGTTTTCAGACAGCCTGGAATTCCAGCTTGTTGGGATGGAGTGGGAGGAGGTTTTCAGACAGCCTGGAATTCCAGTTTGTTGGGATGGAGAGGGAGGAGGTTTTCAGACAGCCTGGAATTCCAGCTTGTTGGGATGGAGTGGGAGGAGGTTTTCAGACAGCCTGGAATTCCAGTTTGTTGGGATGGAGTGGGAGGAGGTTTTCAGACAGCCTGGAATTCCAGCTTGTTGGGATGGAGTGGGAGGAGGTTTTCAGACAGCCTGGAATTCCAGCTTGTTGGGATGGAGTGGGAGGAGGTTTTCAGACTGCCTGGTGACATCATGGTTTTTTGACTGCACAGGACCTTTAATTTAGAAACAGTTCTATACTTTTTCTTCCTCTTGGAAAATATGGAGCTGGTTGTGTAAAACATTAAATGTTACACTTTTTGAACGACATTTTAAGGCAGCACAACGTGACAACTGTGCAAGGGGTGTATTTACTTCCTCTACGCTCTGGAGCTCTAGTGTAGTTTGCAGAGTGCTGCTGTGATGTCGGTGAGAGAGGAACAGAGAGTAAGAGAGGGAAGAAGGGAGTGCAGATGGTTGTACAGAGAAAGATTACACGACGACAGATTAATCATGAGAGAAATAATCGGAGATTAGCACCCGGCCACCCAGAGAGAGAGGGGGGGGGGGGGGTAGAGAAAGAGGGAAAGATGGAGGGAGAAAGATGGAGATTAGAGGTTGAGGATGGGTTATACACCTGACAGCTCTGGCCTCAGATCAAAGGTCACAGGTGCAATATGTGGCTGGGATACCGTTTAGTGTGTGTAATCTGTGTGTACATCCTATGTTGTGTTAGTGTACCAATGCCAGTGTTACGGATACCAGTATTCTGTGTGTATCCTGTGTGTTTTTCTTTTCTCTCCATCTCCCCTACTCACAGGTGGCAATCATCATTCCCCAATCAGTCGCTAATCAGAAGACACCTGCTCCTTTTCTCCTACCCAATCACAGTTCCCTTCCCTTGGTTTAAAAACCCTGTCAGTTGTTTTCTCTGGGGCAATCTCTCTGTAAATGCCATATGTTTGTAGAGTTCGTGTGTGGTTTAGGATACATGTCACTTTGTCCCCAACTGTGAGTATTGTTTTTGGTAATAGTGTTTGATGGTGGGACACTATGGGCATACACTACCCGTAGGTAAACTTAGTTAAATACACTAGTTAGAACTGGGTGGACCCCCCCCCCCCACTGTATTTTTGGTTAGTTAGCTAGCTGTGGTTGAAATAGGCGAGTCTAGCTTAGGGGTGTGTTTGGTTAGTTAGCTAGCTGTGGTTGAAATAGGTGAGTCTAGCTTAGGGGTGTTTTTAGTTAGTTAGCTAGCTGTGGTTGAAATAGGCGAGTCTAGCTTAGGGGTGTTTTTGGTTAGTTAGCTAGCTGTGGTTGAAATAGGCGAGTCTAGCTTAGGGGTGTGTTTGGTTAGTTAGCTAGCTGTGGTTGAAATAGGCGAGTCTAGCTTAGGGGTGTGTTTGGTTAGCTGTGGTTGAACGAGGCGAGTCTAGCTTAGGGGTGTTTGTTTGGTTAGCTGTGGTTGAAATAGGCGAGTCTAGCTTAGGGGTGTGTTTGGTTAGCTGTGGTTGAAATAGGAGAGTCTAGCTTAGGGGTGTTTTTGGTTTAGTTAAATAGGCTCTAGCTTAGGGGTGTTTTTGTTTAGTTAGCTAGCTGTGGTTGAAATAGGCGAGTCTAGCTTAGGGGTGTGTTTGGTTAGTTAGTTAGCTGTGGTTGAAATAGGTGAGTCTAGCTTAGGGGTGTGTTTGGTTAGCTGTGGTTGAAATAGGTGAGTCTAGCTTAGGGGTGTGTTTGGTTAGTTAGCTAGCTGTGGTTGAAATAGGTGAGTCTAGCTTAGGGGTGTGTTTGGTTAGTTAGCTGTGGTTGAAATAGGCTAGTCTAGCTTAGGGGTGTTTTTAGTTAGTTAGTTAGCTGTGGTTGAAATAGGTGAGTCTAGCTTAGGGGTGTGTTTGGTTAGTTAGTTAGCTGTGGTTGAAATAGGTGAGTCTAGCTTAGGGGTGTGTTTGGTTAGTTAGTTAGCTGTGGTTGAAATAGGTGAGTCTAGCTTAGGGGTGTTTTTGGTTAGTTAGCTAGCTGTGGTTGAAATAGGCGAGTCTAGCTTAGGGGTGTGTTTGGTTAGTTAGCTAGCTGTGGTTGAAATAGGCGAGTCTAGCTTAGGGGTGTGTTTGGTTAGTTAGCTAGCTGTGGTTGAAATAGGCGAGTCTAGCTTAGGGGTGTTTTTGGTTAGTTAGCTAGCTGTGGTTGAAATAGGCGAGTCTAGCTTAGGGGTGTTTTTGGTTAGTTAGCTAGCTGTGGTTGAAATAGGCGAGTCTAGCTTAGGGGTGTGTTTGGTTAGTTAGCTAGCTGTGGTTGAAATAGGCGAGTCTAGCTTAGGGGTGTGTTTGGTTAGTTAGCTAGCTGTGGTTGAAATAGGCGAGTCTAGCTTAGGGGTGTGTTTGGTTAGTTAGCTAGCTGTGGTTGAAATAGGCGAGTCTAGCTTAGGGGTGTGTTTGGTTAGTTAGCTGTGGTTGAAATAGGCGAGTCTAGCTTAGGGGTGTGTTTGGTTAGTTAGCTGTGGTTGAAATAGGTGAGTCTAGCTTAGGGGTGTGTTTGGTTAGTTAGCTGTGGTTGAAATAGGTGAGTCTAGCTTAGGGGTGTTTTTGGTTAGTTAGCTAGCTGTGGTTGAAATAGGTGAGTCTAGCTTAGGGGTGTGTTTGGTTAGTTAGCTAGCTGTGGTTGAAATAGGCTAGTCTAGCTTAGGGGTGTGTTTGGTTAGTTAGCTAGCTGTGGTTGAAATAGGCTAGTCTAGCTTAGGGGTGTGTTTGGTTAGTTAGCTAGCTGTGGTTGAAATAGGCTAGTCTAGCTTAGGGGTGTTTTTGGTTAGCTAGCTGTGGTTGAAATAGGCTAGTCTAGCTTAGGGGTGTTTTTGGTTAGTTAGCTGTGGTTGAAATAGGCTAGTCTAGCTTAGGGGTGTTTTTGGTTAGTTAGCTGTGGTTGAAATAGGCTAGTCTAGCTTAGGGGTGTTTTTGGTTAGTTAGCTGTGGTTGAAATAGGCTAGTCTAGCTTAGGGGTGTTTTTGGATGCTTCTTGTTTCTTTCCTTGGGTCCAGCCCATTACCGTATGTTTACTAATAAACCCTGAGTTTGACGGTAGATTTAAGTTGTCGTGGTTATTTGTTCTGTTACTTTTTCACTATTATAATTTGCGTGAGTTATGTTACGGGTCTCGTTACCCCCCCCCCCCTAGACTGTCGGGCCAAAGGGATTCGTAACAGCCAGCAGAATCTGTCCTTAAGGCTGACGAGACTCCATCGACTAAGCACCCATCTAAAACTCTATTCTATAGAACAGTTTATGTTCACACAATTTCTATTTGGCGTAAAATTGAAAAACAACTTAACTGGGAATCAAAATGCCCATACTCCAATATTTCACAATAATGCCTTGAGGTCTGGAGGGTGGCATTTTGCATCCCAATGGTCCAAATGTGGGATCTGTACCCTTGCGGATAACATGGACAATAATAGTTTGAGAACATTCCTAAATTTGAAAGATACTTACACAATACGAGGCAAATCCTTTTTTCTATTTACAATTTAAGTCCGCTATGCTGGCCTATGGAGTCCCTTAAGGAAACCCAACTACCGAACCATCCAATTATGGGATTTATAAATTATCTGGGTCTGAGAAAGGACTAATTTCTATAATCTATACAAACTGAGCAAGCCATTAAAAAGCTATGGTCCACAGATCTAAATGAATCTGAACCATGCTCAAGGCCAGGCACCACAGGCTAATAGGCATTTTCTCCCTTTACTCATCAGACTGAAACTTTACCAGTTGAAAGTATACATAAATATTATTGTATACATTTTATATAGTTCTAAATTGTATGCAAATGAGGCAAACTGTCCTTAAATATGCGCTAATTTGCATTTTACAATCTGTTTTTCAACACTTCAAGGCAGAATGTTTTTATTGTGATAAACTCAATGATCAGATGTCTACAGAATATTTTATTAAAATATTGTCATTTCATGGATTTAAAAACTATTCACATGTATGACGGATGCATATATATATATATATATATCACACACACACACACACATGACACATAAAATCAAAATGACAAGATATTAAAAAAAGCTTCTGTAAAATTCTGACAGATCTAAGTGTAGAATAATGGTAATGTCCTTTGAAGACTGAGAAATGAATTGGTGCACCGGGAACATGTCATTTGGATACAAATGGAGATCAAGATGGGCTAAATGAAATGCCCTTTCCAGAAATATGACAATTTGTCACATTTAATTAAACTCTTATTCATATCACTACTAAACTGACATACACATCAAATATATTAGCATGTTTAATACATTTGTTTCAAGCAATAAAGCATATGCTTTGAATACTGGTCTGTTGGGCAAATATGCAGTTTTGGGCAAATACACACACACACACACATCACTTTGCTCAATTTGTCACATACAAGGATTGTTAAATGTGCAGAAGATGAAATCGGCTCGGCCCTCGAGTTGTTGCTGGTGGTGCTTTGCTTTCTTGACTGGGTCATGGGACCTGCGCCTACGCTTGGCACGCTCCATTGAAGCGGCATCAGCTCTCACAACTCCTCTCTGATTTCTCCAGTGTCAAAGTGCCACAATCTGTTCATCACATTTGTTGTAGCAGTGGCTCCCTCATTGAACGTGGCTACTGCCATACTGGCTGCTCCGTCAATGCGGCTTTTGCCCACGAAGACCGTTTTGGGGCATCGCGACCGTATTACAGAGTTCAGACATTCTGGGTTCCTCCGTGCTATATTATTTTGAGGATGTTATCATTTTACATCCTATGATTCGGGTCTCGTTACCCCCCTAGACTGTTGGGCCAAAGGGATTCGTAACAGCCAGCAGAATCTGTCCTTAAGGCTGACGAGACTCCATCGACTGCAGTTGTTCACCCATCAAACTCTATTCTATAGAACTGGGAATCTGGGAATCAAAATGGCCCATACTCCCATATTTCACAATAATGGCTTGCGATCTGGAGGGTGGCTTTTTGCATCCCCCAAATGGTCCAAATGTGGAATCCGTACTCTTGCGGACATCATTTGACATCGTATGATATACACATACTTTTCTATGGCTCGCTGATACCAGCACCAATGTACACAGCGATCCTGTAGGTGGAAGTGAATCCTCTCATGTGCCAAGTGCCATCGAAGGATGATCTCATCCTCCTTCAGTGACTCTTATGTCTGGGTCTATATCGGCGCATGCTCATCTAATTATCTTTGCAGCACTCTCCATTGACTGTAGCCCTCTCTGAATCTCTGCAACTAAAGTGCAGAAAGTTGACATTACAGACATAACTAAATATCAGCATGTTACCCTATGTAAATATTAGCATATCAGCATGTATTTACTTTATGTAAAGCTAATTTCTCACTAATCACATTGGGCTACAGGCCTATGACACTGTAGGCCTAATTGACAGTCTCATTGTATAGTTGTGTTTTCCTATCACTCTGTTTTGTTCATTTGAATACATTTGCTGGAGCAAGGAATTAAATATTATTTATACACAGCAAGTCACCTGACAATAATGTGCTCCTCTCCCTTTTTATTTACCTGTCCCTCTCCTGTCATGTTGTTCGGGGACAATGTGGACCAGGCTGCTTGCTTGCAGGACTACAGGAGCGAAGTAGCTACTCTTAGCAAGCAAGTAGCAAACCTACATAAGCTACTGCGGAACCCACGCCAACCTACTTTTTACTTTTCTTCCACCCCAGTACCCGGACGCAGGTCTGGTGGAAGTTTCGCCGCCGTGTCGGCTCTCCAAGGCCAACTGTCCGGTGCTCGGCAGGGTTCCATACCCGAAGGG
Organism: Oncorhynchus keta; assembly: GCF_023373465.1. Taxonomy (NCBI): domain Eukaryota; kingdom Metazoa; phylum Chordata; class Actinopteri; order Salmoniformes; family Salmonidae; genus Oncorhynchus; species Oncorhynchus keta. The sequence goes on from NC_068426.1 coordinate 41,143,407, forward strand.
GTCTCCCCTTTCCCTGGAGAACGGAGCTGATCTCAACCCAACCAACCAGTCATGGAGGTATGTCACTCGCCGTAGAAGTCGAAGAAGGCGTCCTTTGGCAACGGGGGTCTCCATGGAGATGTTGAGCCCGGAACTGACACAGACCAGAAACGGCTTTGCCGCCCTGGATCCAGAGGTTCCGGCGCCTTCGTCCTCGGCTCTGTCTCCCTCTCCAGTGGCTTCTACCTCGGGTTCAGATCCTCGGAGCTCACCAGACCGTGAGGCTGCCTGAGAGACCGACACCTTCAACATCACCAGCTGTCATCATAGACAGCTCTATGGTGAGAAACATCTCGGTCCCCAGGGCAAAAACCCTGTGCTACCCAGGAGCACGAGTACAGGACATAACAAGGCTGCTTCTGACTGTTACCCAGGAGCACGAGAACATGACATAACAAGGCTGCTTCTGACTGTTACCCAGGAGCACGAGTACAGGACATAACAAGGCTGCTTCTGACTGTTACCCAGGAGCACGAGTACAGGACATAACAAGGCTGCTTCTGACTGTTCCCACAGGAGCACGAGTACAGGACATAACAAGGCTGCTTCTGACTGTTACCCAGGAGCACGAGTACAGGACATAACAAGGCTGCTTCTGACTGTTACCCAGGAGCACGAGTACAGGACATAACATAACCAGGCTTGCTTCTGACTGTTACCCAGGAGCACGAGTACAGGACATAACAAGGCTGCTTCAGACTGTTACCCAGGAGCACGAGAACAGGACATAACAAGGCTGCTTCTGACTGTTACCCAGGAACACGAGTACAGGACATAACAAGGCTGCTTCAGACTGTTACCCAGGAGCACGAGTACAGGACATAACAAGGCTGCTTCAGACTGTTACCCAGGAGCACGAGTACAGGACATAACAAGGCTGCTTCTGACTGTTCTACCACAGATGCCGGGAGCTAACACTGTCACACTGCCCGGACATTTGAAAATGGATTTTAAAGAACTGATTTTAGCATTTTAAAGACTCCAAAAAACAGCCAATAATTTCAGGTCCAGTACCATCGTTGGGCCGCGGGTGTGAATGATTCAGCAGACTGTTGTATTACTCATCTGGCTAAAAGGTAACTGTAGCTCTGGTGGAGTCACTTTTATTGATGACTTTGACACCTTCTGGAAACAGAAGATGCTCTACAGGAATGACAGAGTCCATCCAAATAATCTTGACTCCTGGACCCTGTCCACACATTTCAAGGCTGTATTGTACATGATTTTAGGGGCATTGGCACCGAATACATCTGTTTATCCTACAGCTATTGTAAGCAGTAATCATGGGCGTATAAACCAGAGTTACACTGTTGCTGTGTGCAATAGTAGGAAGAGCACTTTATGCAGCTCACCCTGCACTATCAGCTCCTATGTAAATAACATGAGCATGTCTACCTCTAATAAGCTTCCCAGTAAAGCATTAACAACAATCAAGCAACCCAGAAAAGTGCTAAAAAAATATCCCATAATAACATATGTAGCCTAAGAAACCAGGTCCATGAAGTCAATAACTTGCTTGTAACAGATGACATTTATATTCTGACTATCTCTGAAACTCACTTAGATAATTCCTTTGATACAGTGGTAGCAATACATGGTTATAACATCTACCGGAAAGACAGAAATGCCAACGGAGGAGGTGTTGCTGTCTATATTCAGAACCACATTCCTGTAAAGCTTAGATAATCTAATGTTAAATACTGTTGACGTAATATGGCTACAGGTTCATCTGCCTCACCTAAAGCCCATTCTGGTGGGAAGCTGCTATAGACCACCAAGTGCTAACAGTCAGTATCTGGATAATGTGTGAAATGCATGTGATATCAACAGAGAAGTATATTTAAATCTGGGTGATTTTTAAATATTGACTGGCTATCATCAAGCTGCCCACTCAGGAAAAAAACTTAACTGTAACCAGTGCCTGCAACCTCGATCAGGCTATCAGTCAACCTACCAGGGTAGTTACAAACAGCACAGGAATTAAATCATCAACATGTATTGATCACATCTTTACTAATGCTGCAGAAATGTGCTTTAAAGCAGTATCCAAATCCATAGGATGTAGTGATCACAATATAATAGCCATATCTAGGAAAGACCAAGTTCCAAAGGCTGGGCCTGATATAGTGTATAAGAGGTCATACAAGACGTTTTGTAGGGATTCATATTATGATGATGTAAAGAATATTTGCTGGTGTGTAATGAGGAGCAACCAGATGCTGCTGGTCTGTAGTGTGTAATGAGGAGCAACCAGATGCTGCTGGTCTGTGGTGAGTAATGAGGAGCAACCAGATGCTGCTGGTCTGTAGTGAGTAATGAGGAGCAACCAGATGCTGCTGGTCTGTAGTGTGTAATGAGGAGCAACCAGATGCTGCTGGTCTGTAGTGTGAGGAGCAACCAGATGCTGCTCGTCTGTATGTGTAATGAGGAGCAACCAGATGCTGCTGGTCTGTAGTGAGTAATGAGGAGCAACCAGATGCTGCTGGTCTGTAGTGAGTAGATGCTGCTGGTCTGTGGTGAGAGGAGCAACCAGCAGACTGCTGGTCTGTGGTGTGTAGATGCTGCTGGTCTGTGGTGTAATGAGGAGCAACCAGATGCTGCTGGTCTGGTGTGTGCTGCTGGTCTGTAATGAGGAGCAACCAGATGCTGCTGGTCTGTAGTGAGTAATGAGGAGCAACCAGATGCTGCTGGTCTGGTGTGTAATGAGGAGCAACCAGATGCTGCTGGTCTGTAGTGTGTAATGAGGAGCAACCAGATGCTACTGGTCTGTAGTGTGTAATGAGGAGCAACCAGATGCTGACAAATTTTATTAAACTACTTATTCCAGTTACTAATAAGCACCCATTAAGAAAAGGACTAACTGTTAAATCCCCTTGGATTGACGAGGAATTGAAACATGTATGGTATGGCAATTAAGTCTGGCAGCCCAATTGATTGGCTAACGTACTGCAAATTAACAAATCATGTGACTAAACTAAATAAAATAAACTACTAAATGAAATAAAGAATGCTAGTAAATAGCTTTGGGGCTTAAATTAAATGTTTTGGGGGAAAAGCCAACTTGGCTCCTTCATTCATTGAATCAGATTGCAAACTACTTTAATGACTTTATCATTGGCAAGATTAGCAAATGTAGGGATGACATGCCAGCAACAAACACTGACACTACACATCCTAGTGTATCGGACTAAATTATGAAAGACAAGAATTGTACTTTTGAATTCCGTAAAGTCAGTGTGGAAGAGGTTAAAAAATCATTGTTGTCTATCAGCAATGACAATCCACCGGGGTCTGACAATCTAGATGGAAAATTACTGAGGATAATAGCAGACTATATTGCCACTCCTATTTGCCACACCTTCAATTTAAGCCTACTAGAGAGTGTGTGCCCTCAGGCCTGGAGGGAAGCTAAAGTCATTCCGCTAGCTAAGAATGGTAAAGGCTCAAATAGCTGACCAATCAGCCTGTTACCAACCCTTAGTAAACTTCTGGAAAAAATTGTGTTTGATAAGATACAATGCTATTTTACAGTAAACAAATTGACAACAGAATTTCAGCATGCTTATAGGGAAGGACACTCAAAGCACAGTATTTACACAAATGACTGATGATTGGCTGAAAGAAATTGATGATAAAATGATTGTGGGGGCTGTCTTGTTAGACTTCAGTGCAGCTTTTGACATTATTGATCATAGTATGCTGCTGGAAAAATGTATGTGTTATGGCTTTACACCCCCTGATATAATGTGGATAAAGAGTTACTTGTCTAACAGAACACAGAGGGTGTTCTTTAATGGAAGCCTATCAAAAATAATCCAAATAGAATCAGGAATTCCCCAGGGTAGTTGTTTAGGCCTATTGCTTTTTTCAATTTTCAATTTTCTATGTATGCGGATGACTCAACATTATACACGTCAGCTACTACAGCAACTGAAATGACTGCAACACTCAACAAAGCACTTAGTTTCAGAGTGGGTGGCAAGGAATACATTGGCTCTAAATATTTCTAAAACTAAAAGCATTGTATTTGGAACAAAACACCCACTAAAACCTAAATCTCAACTAAATCTTGTAATGAATAAGGTGGAAATTGAGCAAGGTGAAATGACTAAACTGCTTGGAGTAACACTAGATTGTAAACTGTCATGGTGAAAACATATTGATGCAGTAGTAGCTAAGATGGGGAGAAGTCTGTCTATAATAAAACAATTCTCTGCCTTAACACTTTTGTTTTGTCCCATCTTGATTCAGTCGTGTGGTCCGGTGCCACAAAAAAGGACTTTAGAAAATTGCAATTAGCTCAGAACAGGGCAGCACGGCTGGCCCTTGGATGTACACAGAGGGCTAATATTTATAATATGCATGTCAATCTCTCCTGTCTGAATGTGGAGGATAGATTGACTTCGTCACTACATTTATTTATGAGAGGTATTAACATGTTTACTGCACTGAGCTGTCTCTCTAAACTACAAGCACACAGCTCGGACACCCATGCATACCCCACAAGACATGCCACAAAAGGTCTCTTCACATTACCCAAGTCCAGAACAGACTATGGGGGGGGCACACAGTACTACATAGAGCCATGTCTACATGGAACTCTATTCCACATTGAGTAACTGACGCAAGCAGTAAAATTAGATTTTTTTTAAAGATAAAAAACACCACATGGGACAGCGGAGACTGAAGCAACACAAATATTGGCACAGACAGACACATGCATACAGTTGAGGTCGGAAGTTTACATACACTTGGGTTGGAGTCATTAAAACTTGTTTTTCAACCACTTCACAAATTTCTCGTTAACAAACTATAGTTTTGGCAAGTCGGGTAGGACCTCTACTCTAAATAATTTTCCCAACAATTGTTTACAGACATTATTTCACTATCGCAATTCCAGTGGGTCAGAAGTTCACATACACTAAGTTGACTGTGCCATTAAACAGCTTGGAAAACAGCTTGGAAACAGCTTGGAAAATTCCATTAAAATGTCATGGCTTTAGAAGGTTCTGATAGGCTGATTGACATCATTTGAGTCAATTGGAGGTGTACCTGTGGATGTATTTCAAGGCCAACCTTCAAACTCAGTGCCTCTTTGCTTGACATCATGAAAAAAATGAAAAGAAATCAGCCAAGACCTCAGAAAAAATTGTAGACCTCCACAAGTCTGGTTTATCCTTGGGAGCAATTTCCTGAAGGTACCACGCCTGAAGGTACCACGTTCATCTGTACAAACAATAGGACGCAAGTATAAACACCATGGGACCACATAGCCGTCATACTGCTCAGGAAGGAGATGCGTTCTGTCTCCTAGAGATGAACGTACTTTGGTGCGAAAAGTGCAAATCAATCGCAGAACAGCCAAGGACCTTGTGAAGATGCTGGAGGAAACGGGTACAAAAGTATCTATAGCCTCAGTAAAACGAGTCCTATGTCGACATAACCTGAAAGCCGCTCAGCAAGGAAGAAGCCACGGCTCCAAAACCATCATAAAAAAGCCAGACTACGGTTTGCAACTGCACATGGGGACAAAGATCATACTTTTTGGAGAAATGTCCTCTGGTCTGATGAAACAAAAATATAACTGTTTGGCCATAATGACCATCGTTATGTTTGGAGGAAAAAGGGGGAGGCTTGCAAGCCGAAGAACACCATCCCAACCGTAAAGCACGGGGGTTACAGCATCATGTTGTGGGGGTGCTTTGCTGCAGGAGGGACTGGTGCACTTCACAAAATAGATGATATCATGAGGAAGAAAAATGATGTGTTGAAGCAACATCTCAAGACATCAGTCAGGAAGTTAAAGCTTGGTCACAAATGGGTCTTCCAAATGGACAATGACCCCAAGCATACTTCCAAAGTTGTGGAAAAATGGCTTAAGGACAACAAAGTCAAGGTATTGGAGTGGCCATCACAAAGCCCTGACCTCAATCCCATAGAATATTTTTGGGCAGAACTGAAAAAGCGTGTGCGAGCAAAGAGGCCTACAAACCTGACTCAGTTACACTAGCTCTGTCAGGAGGAATGGGCCAAAATTCACCCAACTTATTACGGGAAACTTGTGGAAGGCTACCTGAAACATTTGACCCAAGTTAAACAATTTAAAGGCAATGCTACCAAATACTAATTCAGTGTATGTAAACTTCTGACCCACTGGGAATGTGATGAAAGAAATAAAAGCAGAAATAAATCACTCTACTATTATTCTGACATTTCACATTCTTAAATAAAGTGGTGATCCTAACTGATCTAAGACTGGGAATTTTTACGAGGATTAAATGTCAGGAATTGTGAGTTTTTAAATGTATTTGGCTAAGGTGTATGTAAACATCCGACTTCAACTGTACACACAAGATAACATACATACATACACATGGATTTAGTACTGTAGATATGTGGTAGTGGTGGAGTAGGGGCCCGAGGCCACGCAGTGTGTTGTGAAATCTATGAATGTATTGTAAAGTTTTAAAATGTATAAACTTCCTTCATTTTGCTGGACCCTAGGAAGAGTAGATCCATAATAAATATGAGCTGAGACTCAATGAAGGAACTTTGCTTATTTTCTTAAGATTTGCATAACCAAATCTAAGTTCGTGGGCTAGAAGAACCATCTCCCCTGGAGCTTCCTGCAGCCTGGAGGAAGTGTAAATACTTATCCTAAATGCATCTCTTCAGTCTGCACATTCTATCATGACAGAATTACAGAATCAGAATCTTTCATGACAGAATCACAGAATCAGAATCTTTCATGACAGAATGACAGAATCAGAATCTTTCATGACAGAATCACTGGGTGGTGATTTTCAGTCCAGTGTTTAGAAACTTTGGGCAAATCATGTTCAAGTTGGTTAATTTGAGACGTGGAATAAAAGCCACTGTTGGCTGGCTGCTGTCTGGTTGATCGCTGCTAGTTGTCATCTTTACCTCAACTAATTTGCGTCTCAATGCTCTGCTGCGGGCTACCTCCTTTTCCTCCTCTACCTGCCTTCGGAAAAGGCCTTTAAATGCCAGTAACCAATCGAATGTCAGGAAATGACTAATCTGTCAACACGAAGCACTACGTCTACAAAGGATGTAGCCATGTATGGACTAGTTTACGATATGCTTTGGGAAAACAAGCCTTTGAATGACATGATTCAACATGGAGAGTTTTAAAAACAGCGGTTGAAGTTCTACATGAAACATGCTATCAAGAACGACATTTATGGTAGGTGTCTGACGGAGATGGGATAAAATGATACATAAAATATTTATATACATTACTGACGATTTATTTGTACATTTTTATGGAAGTTATAGTTGCAAAATATTCCAAAATTGACAGATGGAAGCAAAATCTACATTTTTGCCTGTGTTGCCTGGACTTAAACTGGAACAGAATATGGAAAAATATGACCCTGGTATCCCGTTGACCATTGCTTGACAGCAAGTCAAGTCTTGCCATAGATTTTCAAGCCGATTTAAGTCAAAACAGTAACTCGGTCACTCAGGAACATTCAATATCCTCTTGGTAAGCAACTCCAGTGTATATTTGGCCTTGTGTTTTATGTTATTGTCCGGCTGAAAGGTGAATTGGTCTCCCAGTGTGTGTTGGAAAGCAGACTGAACCAGGTTTTCCTCTAGGATTTTGCCTGTACTTAGCTCTATTCCGTTTTATTTTTATCCAAAAAATCTTCCTCGTCCTTGTCGATGACAAGCATACCCATTGCATGATGCAGCCACCACCATTCTTGAATGTGTTGTGTTTGCCCTAAACAATACAGCTTTGGTTTTTGCCACATTTTTGCAGTTTTACTTTAGTGCCTTATTGCAAACAGGATGCATGTTTTGGAATATTTGGATTCTGTACAGGCTTCCATTGGCCTCATGGTGAAATCCATGAGCGGTTTTCTTCCTCTCCGGCAACTGAGTTAGGAATGACGCCTGTATCTTTGTATCTTTGTAGTGACTGGGTGTGTTGATACACCATCCAAAGTGTAATTAATAATTTCACTATGCTCAAAGGGATATTCAACGTCTGCTTTAAAAAGATATTTACCAATCTACCAATAGGTGCCCTTTGCGAGGCAATGGAAAACCTCCCTGGTCTTTGTGGTTGAATCTGTGTTTGAAATCCCTGTTTGACTGAGGGATCTTTCAGATAATGTAGAGGGTACAGATAGGAGGTAGTCATTCAAGAATCACGGTAAACACTGCGTATTATTGCACACAGAGTGAGTCCATGTAACTAATTATGTAATTGTGACATTTTTTTAAACGTATTTAGGCTTGTCATAGAAAAGGGTTTGAATACTTATTGACTCAAGCCATTTCAGCTTTTAATTTTTAATTCAAAACCAAAAAAGATTTGTTCCAAAACCAAAATAGTAACACAGGGGTCAAGGGGTGTGTATACTTTCTGAAGGAACTGTAAATGCTTCTGGGGAAAAATGACTAAATACATTTTGAAGAGCATGAATTTAAATATCCAATGGTTTCCACCTATTGTGCTACTTAACGATGATAGCCCCTTGAATCTCTCAATCAATCAGAGAAGATAACTGCCGATATGCAGTGGGGTGTGGAATGGGGTCATCTTTTTATGCATTTATTTGATTGTAAAATAAAAATTGCAAAACTAAATAAAGTTTGCTCACAAAAAAAAAAAAGAACAGCTCATGTTACATATACAGTATGTTTGGTTTGACCTCTGTGCGATCAAGTCAGTCCACACGAATGCTACATTCTAACTACATAGCTAGAGCGTATCCGAATATGCCTGAAAGTAATATATATGCCATAAAGTCAGACTAATAGGCTACACACACAGGCGAACATTCTGTAGCTCAGTTGGTAGAGCATGGCGCTTGTAACGCCAGGGTAGTGGGTTCGATTCCCGGGACCACCCATACGTAGAATGTATGCACACATGACTGTAAGTCGCTTTGGATAAAAGCGTCTGCTAAATGGCATATTATATTATTATTATTATTAATGCCCAGAGTGAGAATAAACACACACACACACACACCCAAAGAGCATGCCCACAAAACACGGCACATCACTGTCAATTACAGGAGGGGCAGATAGAGAGGAGGGGAGGGGAGGATACACATGTTTTTGTGTCTTACCTTGATATCAGCCTTCTTGTTGAGGAGACTCTTGGCTGCGAAAGAGATTGAGAACACACTCTCAGAGGGTGTTCATCATACACACTCATTTACTAAAACACACCTCAAACATACACACGCATGAGTGTCGCTTACTCCTAGCTAGCTAACACACACACTGAACTTTGTCTGCAAACTCAACAATCCCTCTAACACACACACACACACACACACACACACACACGGAGCTCTCGAAAGCCAACACACTCAAGCTCGTATACACACACAAACTACTGTAAACCCTTACAAACTAACACACAGTAAAACATTCATAAACACTCCCACAACACACACACACACACACACACAGGGAATTAGGGGTCAAAGGACAGGGGACTTTGCTCCATTAATCTTTCCCTTGATTAATCCATTAATCTTTCCCTTGATCCTGACTAGTCTCCCAGTACCTGCTGCTGAAAAACATCCCCACAGCATGATGCTGCCACCACCATGCTTCACTGTAGGGATGGTGTCAGGTTTCTTCCAGATGTGACGCTTGGCATTCAGGCCAAAGGGTTCAATCTTAGTTTCATCAGACCAGAGAATCTTGTTTCTCATGGTATGAGAGTCCTTTAGGTGCCTTTTGGCAAACTGTCATGTGCCTTTTACTGAGGAGTGGCGTCCATCTGGCCACTCTACCATAAAGGCCTGATTGGTGGAGTGCTGCAGAGATGGTTGTCCTTCTGGAAGGTTCTCCCATCTCCACAGAGGAACTCTGGAGCTCTGTCAGTGACCATCGGGTGCTTGGTCACCTCCCTGACCGAAGCCCTTCTCCCCAGATTGTGCAGATTTCCCAAACTTATTCCATTTAAGAATTATTGAGGCCACTGTGTTCTTGAGGACCTTCAATGCTGCAGACAATGTTTGGTACCCTTCTGCAGATCTGTGCCTCGACACAATCCTGTCTTGGAGCTCTACAGACAATTCCTTTGACCCCATGGCTTGGTTTTTGCTCTGGCATGCACTGTCAACTGTTGGACCTTAAATAGACAGGTGTGTGCCTTTCCAAATCATGTCCAATCAATTGAATTTACCACAGGTGGACTCCGATTTAAGTTGTAGAAACAGGATGCACCTGAGCTCAATTTCAAGTCTCCTAACAAAGGGTCTGAATACTTACAGTTGAAGTCGGAAGTTTACATCCACTTAGGCTGGAGTCATTAAAACTCGTTTTTCAAGCACTCCACACAGTTCTTAACAAACTATAGTTTTAGCAAGTCGGTTAGGACACCTACTTTCGTGCATGATTTCCTTTGATTTTCCCATGATGTCAAGCAAAGAGGCACTGAGTTTGAAGGTTGGCCTTGAAATACATCCACAGGTACACCTCCAATTGACTCAAATTATGTCAATTTGCCTATCAGAAGTTTATAAAGCCATGACATAATTTTCTGGAATTTTCCAAGCTGTTTACAGGCACAGTCAACTTAGTGTTTGTAAACTTCTGTCCCACTGGAATTATGATACAGTGAAATAAACCTGTCCGTAAACAATTGTTGGAAAAAGGACTTGTGTCATGCACAAAGTAGATGTCCAACCCGACTTGCCAAAACTATAGTTTGTTAACAAGAAATGTGTGGAGTGGTTGAAACACTTAGGTTGGAGTCATTAAAACTAGTTTATGTAAACTTCCGACTTCAACTTTAAGTATTCAGACCCTGTTAGGAGACTTGAAATTGAGCTCAACTGTAAATAAGGTATTATGTTTTATACATCTAAAAAAAGTGTTTGCTTTGTCACTCAGGTATTATGTGTAGATTTATGGGGAACTTTTTAAATCAATTTTAGAATAAGGCTGTAATGCAACATAACAGGGTATGGTAGTAGGTGCCAGACGCATCGGTTTGGGTCAAGAACTGCAATGCTGCTGGGTTTTTCATGCTCAGTTTCCTGCGTGTATCAAGAATGGTCCACCACCCAAAGGACATCTTGGCATTTCGTCTCTGCTCAATACGTACAGGAAACTGTTGAGTGTGAAAAACCCAGCAGCTTTGTGGTCCTTGACACACTCAAACTGGTGCGCCTGGCACCTACTACCATACCCTGTTCAAAGGCACTTAAATATTTTGTCTTGCCTTACCCATTTGCACTCTGAATGGCACACATACACAATCCATGTCTCAAGGCTCAGAAATCCTTATTTAAAGTGTATCCTCCACTTTTTATCTACACCGATTGAAGTGGATTTAACAGGTGACATCAATGAGGGATCATAACTTTCACCTGGATTCACCTGGTCAGTCAATGTAATGGAAAGAGCAGTTGTTCCTAATGTTTTGAACACTCAGTGCCTGGAACTCTATTGGAGGGATGGGACACCATTCTTCCATGAGAAATACGTGTTGAATTGGATTGAGATCTGGTGACTGACATACTGACTGACTGACTGACTTTAACCCTCTTATGCTCCTTTGACACCCTTCTTTCAAAGTAAATTAAATCTCTTCTAACTAAGGTGGCCAAAATAATGGACAACTTGGGCATTTTTATACATGACCCTCAGCATGATAGGATGTGAACTGCTTAATAAGCTCAGTAACCACACCTGCATTGCTTGCTGTTTGGGGCTTTAGGCTGGGTTTCTGTACAGCACTTTGAGATATCAGCTGATGTATGAAGGGCTATATAAATACATTTGATTTGAGGTAGTGGATGAGAGGAAGAACACAAGAGCAAAAGGGAAGGATGAGGAAAGGAGTGTGGGAGAGGAGAGAAGAAAAGGTGTACAAGTGGAGGAGGAGGTATAGAAGCGAGTGATGGAGGGAGGAGAGAAAGAGGATACCTTGCTCCACTATCCCAGCGGTAGTTCCAGACACAGTAGTGATTGATGCCGGAGATGTAGACTGTCTACCAACTGACGCAGAGAGAGGGAGAGAAATAGAGAAAGACAGAGAACAAGTGAAAGGAAAGAACAGAAAAGCAGAAAGGAGCGAGGGAAGAGAAGACAGAAGTGTGTTAGTGTGAAGTGGACAGATTGAAGGTCCAAGGTAAGTCGAGCGTCTCAGAGTAAGTGCTGATCTAGGATCAGGTACCTCCCCTGTCCATTCATTATAATCTAAAAGGCTAAACTGATCTCAGATCTGCCCTCCTACTCTGTGCAGAGGAAGTAGGGATGTGACAAATGGAATATATTTATTCTAGAAATAGTTCAACCACATTACACATTGGTTTCCTTACCCTGTAAACAGTACAAGGTATGACAGCAATCCATGCTTTGGTTTAGTATCCCTGGCAGCGGCTGGCCCTCCTCTCTTCAAGTCAGAGACTGTTCTCTCTTTTACTGCACGGCAAGCGGTACCGACGCACCAAGTCTGGAACCAACAGGACCTTGAACAGGTTCTGTCCCCAAGCTAAAGACTGCTAAATAGTTAACCAAATAGCTAACCCGAACTATCTGCATTGAACTTTTTTGCAAATAACTTTTCTGACTCATCACGTACGCTGCCCGCTACTGTTTATTATCTGTCACTTTATTCTTAGTTAGATGTACATATTTACACTATATGGCCAAAAATATATGGACACATCCTCGTTAAACATCTCATTCCAAAATCACGGCCATTAATATGGAGTTGGTCCTCCCTTTGCTGCTATAACAGCCTCCACTCTTCTGGGAAAGTTTTCCACTAGAGGCTGGAACATTGCTGTGGGGACAGGCACTGATGTTGGACGACTAGGCCTGACTTGCAGTCGGCGTTCCAATTCATCCCAAAGTTGTTCGATGGGGTTGAGGCCAGGGCTCTGTGGAGGCCAGTCAAGTTCTTCCACACCGATCTCGACAAACAATTTTTGTCCTCGCTTTGTCCACGGGGGCATTGTCATGCTGAAACAGGAAAGGGTCTTGCCACAAAGTTGTAAGCATATCATTTTTTTATTACATTTCTTATTTCACCTTTATTTAACCAGGTAGGTTCTCGTTTTAAACTGTGGCCAAGATAAAGCAAGGCAGTGCGACAAAAACAACACAGTGTTACACATAAACAAACGTACAGTCAACAACACAATAGAAAAATCTATGTACAGTGTGTGCAAATGTAGAAGAGTAGGGAGGTAAGGCAATAAATAGGCCATGGAGGCAAAATAATTACAATTCAGCATTAACACTGGAGTGATGGATTAAATCTAGAATCAGCTTCCTATTTCACAACAAAGCCTCCTTCATTCATGCTGCCAAACATACCCACAAACACCCTTTTGCACCCTAAGTAGAGATCCTGGGGTGCAAAAGAGCAAGAGGATAAGTAACAATATGGGGATGAAGTAGTTGGGTGTGCTATTTACAGATTGGCTGTGTACAGGTCCAGTGTAAACTGCTCTAACAGATGATGCTTAAAGTTAGAGAGGGAGATATAAAGCTTCAGTGATTTCGTTCCAGTCATTGGCAGCAGAGAACTGGAAGGAAAGGCGGTCAAAGGAAGTGTTTGCTTTGGGGATGACCAGTGAAATATACCTGCTGGAGCGCATGCTACGAGTGGGTGTTGCTATGGTGATCAGTGAGCTGAGATCAGGCAGGGCTTTACCTAGCAAAGACTTATAGATGACCTGGAGCCAGTGGGTTTGGCGACGAATATGTAGTGAGGGCCAGCCAACGAGAGCATACAGGTTGCAGTGGTGGGTAGTATATGGGGCTTTGGTGAAAAAACAGATGGCACTGTGATAGACTACATCCAATTTGCTGAGTAGAGTGTTGGAGGCTATTTTTTAAAATGACATCGCCGAAGTCAAGGATCGGTAGGATAGTCAGTTTTACGAGGGTATGTTTGGCAGCATGAATGAAGGAGGCTTTGTTGTGAAATAGGAAGCTGATTCTAGATTTAATTTTGGATTGGATGTGCTTAAAGTGTTGTATGGCATTGAAGCTCGTTTGGACGTTTGTTAGTGTCCAAAGAAGGGCCATATGTATACAGAACTGCGGTAGTCGACTGTGAATGCTGTTATTGTTGAGTGGAAACATCTAGGAGTAACAGCAGCTTGGCTGCAAAGTGGTAGGCCACACAATGTCATTGTACGCTATAGCAATTTCCCTTCACTGGAAATAAGGTACCTGAACCATGAAAAACAGCCCCAGACCATTATTCCTCCTCCACCAAACTTTACAGTTGGACAGGTAGCAAACCCAGATTCATCCATCAGACTGCCAGATTGTGATCTTAGGCTTGTGTGCGGCTTCTTGGCCATGGAAACCCATTTCATGAAGCTCCCGACGAACAGTTCTTGTGCTGACGTTGCTTCCAGAGTCAGTTTGGAACTCGGTAGCGAGTGTTACAACCGAGGACAGACGATTTTGTCATGCTGCGTGCTTCAGCACTCGGTGGTCCCGCTCTGTGCGCTTGTGTGGTCTACCACTTTGTAGCCAAGATATTGTTGCTCCACTTAACAATAACAGCATTCACAGTTGACCGGGGCAGATCTAGCAGGGTAGAAATTTGATGAACTGACTTGTTGGAAAGGTGGCATCCTATGACGGTGCCACGTTGAACGTCACTGAGCTCTTCAGTACGGGCCATTCTACGACCAATGTTTGTCTATGGAGATTGCATGGCTGTGTGCTCGATTTTATACACCTGTCAAAAACGGTGGCTGAAATGGCCAGAATCCACTAATTTGAAGTCATTACCACTAACTTATAGCCATGTAGTGTACCTCAAGTACCTCGTACCCTTGCACATCGAGTCGGTACTGGTACCCTTTGTATATAGTAGCCAAGTTATTGTTACTCATTGTGTATCTATTATTACGTGTTTTACTTTAAACTGCTTTACTTTAAAATTAGCATTTTTCGCACATGTTCAAATAATCCATAAGTGACTTTGGTAAACTTCACAATTCATTTTAGATACTTTTGGATTATTTGGACATGATGCACGAAAAATGCTAATATTCGTCCCATGACTTGAATTGAATTTGTGCCACAAATGCTAAAGTGTTAACATTTGGAAACAGTGCCTGGGAAACTAAAACAAAACATGGATTGCTGTCATACTTTTTCCATAGACTGCTTACACGATAAGGAAACCAATGTCATTTGGGTGAACTCTCCCTTTAAAGTTTAAACGGCCATCGGTTTTCTGTTAAAGCGAAAAGAAAAATTAACAAAATTCTAAAAAAATATATATATTGCGCTCAATGAAGTTCTATTTGCGGCAGTCATGCAGTGGGCTTTAGTGTGGAGTTGTCTAATGTTTGTTGTTGGGGCCCCTCGCTGCTACCAGGATATGTTTGGGTCTTACGGTTCGTCCCTTTCAGATGGTTACACCTGTACTACCATACTGTACCTCAATTCCAACTCGCATTTCACCACTTTCTCATTTAACTTCTCAAAGTATTGCCATGCAGGACTTCGCTGCTGTCGTTTGCCTTTCTCTGTCTTTTTCCCAACTGTTAATGATGATAACGTAGTGGTGGAAAGTCGACTCCAAAATAATAGATTCCTCGACTTCTTGCACGTCGACTTCCATTTCTGAGTGTCAAGATTTGATTCCGCTAGAAATCGACTCCTCGCCTGCTAAGATTCAGTATTTTTGGAACGGAGGAGACTGAATAGGCTAAGATATTCTACACGCACCAGACCGAAGACTGAGCACAAACGTGTATCATTAGCAAAGAGAAAAAGCAGGCGAGCCAGCGTGAGGGAGAGACAGGAGGGGGCAGACAGAAAGGACTGTGCGCAGTTGTCTTGTTAATCTGTATCTCGCAACGTCTCTTCTTGCAATGCCTCGCAAATTCACTAAAGTAGCCTGAAGTTCACTTCTACCTCTCTGGTTCTATTTAAATTACACAACCTTCATAGCCTATCGTCTAGTTAGGCTATAACACGGCAAAGAATATGTTTTGTGATAACTGCACTGTGATATACATTTAAAAAAAAATATATAAACATTTTTAACTTCGTTGTGTAACGTTTTAAAGTTCACACCCCTAAGTGGAAGAGAAACATGTAATGATCCATGCAAGTTACCATTGTAGTCAAACTTAGTAAATTGGAGGTGAAACTCAATTTGTGATAATAAGAAAGCTAGAGTGCGAGAGAGAGTGTGTGTGTGTGTGTGTACGTTTGCGGAGCATGTGTATGTGACTGTAGCATGCGTGTGCATGCGCAGTTTGACATTTATTGTCATGAATCTTTCCCTGGAGGCAGAACTGAGAGATTTCCGCGAGATGGGGCCCGCTGAAAAGTAAAAAAAATAGGCTATATTGTAAAGATTCATGAAAATGAATATGATCTTTTTGGTCTTAATTTAAGGTTAGGATTTAGGGTTAGTAGTGTGGTTAGGTTTAGAATCAGATTTTGTGGCTATGCCAGCTAGTAACCACTCCGCAGAGCTTCCTCCAGTACATGAGTCATTCCAATAAATGCCAACCTGCTGTGCATGCCTGTAAGTGTTTATGAAGACACACACATTTACCGGAGAAATTCCTCGTCACCAGCATAGCAGTCAGGACTGCTCCCTATGGACAGCAAGAGAGAGAGAAAGAGATGGGGTGAGTGGTAGGTTACTAGGTTAGTCTGAGAAGTGAGAAGGCTCACAGATGTTTAGTGAAGGCATTCCCGTGGATTGTGAGATGATTCAAATAGAGCAGACCTTGAGTTTCCTCCTGGCGTTGAACTTCTTCAGGCACTCCACCGTCTCCTGTCTGTGCATCATGGACGCCACCGTGGACCGTTGCTGGAGAAAGAGAGAGACAATGTCAAACAGAGAGGAAACAGAGAGAAAGTGTGTGTGTGTGTGTGTGTGTGTGTGTACTTACGGAGACCCATGGGTGTTTGAGGGCCTCCTGGGCAGTTATCCTCTTGGCAGGGTTAATAGTCAACATCTGGTTAATCAGGTTCTTGGCTTCTGGAGTCACCGAGTCCCACTCTGGAGATGGAAACTACACACACACACACACACACACACACACACACACACACACACACACATTGATAGACAAAGGTGACACAGAGTGTGTGTGCTTGTAAGTGTGCGCTTGCACGTGTGTGTGTATATCTCACGTCATAGGCTCCTGCTTTGATTTGCTGGTAGAGTTTGTGTTGGTCCTCATCCCAAAATGGAGGATACCCCACTAGCAGGATGTACAGGATCACACCTATACATAAACACCCACAAGGACACACGTACACGGAGACACACATACGTTGAGTGGTGAGGGGGGCAGGAGATTTAGAAGAGAGAGGGATGGAGATAGCGAGATAATAAAGTGATCTGCACTCACCACAGGCCCAGATGTCGACAGGTTTACCATAGGCCTCCTTCCTCAGTACCTCTGGAGATAGGTAGCCTGGGGTACCTGCAAAACCTACACACACAACGACACACACAGTCATCAAGCTGTATTTGACTTTACTCGTGTGAGATAGGTGAGCCTGGGGTACCTGACAAAACCTGACAAACACACAGACCGACTGACAACGCAACACAGCGAGACTGACTAAACAACGCAGCGAGACTGATTAAACAACGCAGCGAGACTGATTAAACAACGCAGGAGACTGACTAAACAACGCAGGAGACTGATTAAACAACGCAGGAGACTGACTGATTAAACAACGCAGGGAGACTGACTAAACAACGCAGCGAGACTGACTAAACAACGCAGGGAGACTGATTAAACAACGCAGGGAGACTGATTAAACAACGCAGCGAGACTGATTAAACAACGCAGGGAGACTGATTAAACAACGCAGGGAGACTGATTAAACAACGCAGGGAGACTGACTAAAAACAACGCCGCGAGACTGATTCCCCTGCATGTCTTTTATTTAGTTAAACTGTTACCAAATACCATAATCAACAATGTCATTTTAAACTGAAATCCATTTATTTAACTGAAATGGACAGCTGAACTGGGAAGTCCTGTACAAATGGTAGTTTTTGACAGGTTATGTGTTATTTTTGTAAGCTTAGGCCTACTGTGTTCATTTTTGTATTAATTTGTTTTTACGTTTTGTATTTGCAATTTAAATCATGCTGTGTAACTGACTATGATGCAATAAAGAAAGTACTGTAATAGAATGTATCCAATTTGATCTAATATGACTTATGACGCAACAAACGACGGGGTTCCAAACACCTGACGTTCTATAATTCTCCTGTCATTCTGTTCTCTTGAGTAACCATCGATCAATAAATTAGCAATCCCTCCGCCCAGATGTTCATCCTCCGCTGTCGCCGTGCCTGGAAGAGGGCCTGGGCCGTCCTGTTGAAGACCACTTCCCGGTATAGGCGAGAAACGGTTCGCCACCGGACCCCTGCTCCACACTATCGGTATGGCTCTTCACCCGCGACATGCCCCTCCGGGTGTAGTCCCCTAAACTTTCCCCCCACTTCATCGGCCCGTTCGCCATCTTTAGTGTCATTAGGGCTAATGACACTGCTGTTTGTCTCTATTAACCCTACTTTCCAGGATTGTGTCTAGGATTAAGCCCTTGTCTCACAGCCCTTTGTCTTCTGTTTCCAGGCCCACCCGTCCTCCCTGTGTCATCGATGGCCATCCAGCATTCACGGTGAGATGCCTCCTGAGTGTTCAACCACAGGGCAGGGGTTTCCAGTACCTGGTTGACTGGGAGTGTTATGGCCCAGAGGAGAGGTGCTGGGTCCCTGCTAGAGACATCCTGGACCCAGGCCTCATCGCCGACTTGCACGCCGGTCAACCAGGTATGCACAGGTGTCGCCCATCTTCCCCATTATCCCCAGTGTATTTATACCTGTGTTCTCTATTTGTCTGTTGACAGTTTGTCAAGTCAACCAGTGTTTTTGTTCTCAGCTCCTGCTTTTCCCAGGCTCTCTTTTTCTAGCCCTCCTGGTTTTAACCCTTGCCTGTTCTAACTCTGAGCCCGCCTGCCTGCCCCTGACCCTGCCTGCCGACCTGTACCTTTGCCCCACCTCTGGATTATTGACCTCTGCCTACCCTGACCCTCACTACCGCCTGGTACCGTTGACCCACGTATACCATTGTTAATTCAATGTGTCTGCATCTGGGTCTCACTTTCATATCTGATAAGGAGGCTCATGCTTCTCATTCCTTTCCATAGACTTACACAGTAATTATGACAACTTCCGGAGGACATCCTCCAACCTATCAGAGCTCTTTCAGCATGAACTGACATGTTGTCCTCCCAATCAAAGGATCCGAGAATTAATCTAATACATAACCTACAGCCAGCTAGCTAGCACTACAGTGCATAAAATGTGGTGAATAGTTGACTCAAAGATAAAGACAATAGTTGAACAGTTTTGAACAAATTAATTTACTTAAAAATGAAGCGAGAGAGATAGAGCTAGCTATATTTCGTAGACTTTTTTTTCACTTTCACTTAGCTAGCGAATGCAGCTAGCTAATTTATCCTACTAAAAAACCCAGCTCAAACTGATAGGGATGCTATGTTAGCTAGCTGGCTATGGCTATCCAACACTGGAAGTCTTCCAAGTCAAGGTAGGCTTTTGGTTTTATTAATTTATTGCCACTGGGGCCCGCTGGTGTAACTGCTAAACTGCTTGCTGACGGGACAGTGTACTGCATGATTGCAGTGGGTTTACTAGCACATTAGTTGTAATAGCTATGTTGACTATGACATTCTCTAATATGGTGACAACGATGTAGGCTGTGTGTAGCGGTTATTATATGAAATTTTGGTTTGGAAAGGTTTTTTCACCTGGTCACAGACAGCTAATTTGTTGTGCACTGAAGGCCACAAGTGAAGGGAAAGGTGAGAGGAGGAGATTGCGTAGATTCGAGAAGGAATTATGAGATTGCGTTGTTTGTATGTGGCTGCTATGAAAGTGAACTGTGTTTGCGGGTGATCAGGGGTGTATTCATTCCACCTATTCTGTTGGAAAATGTTTCTTAAATGGAAGCAAATGGAAACAAAACAGGGATAAAAATACCTGACATTTTCCAATAGAAACTCTCGTTTGCAACTGCTGGACTAATGAGTACACCCTAGATCAGCGAGATGCAGGCAAGAGTGTGCAAAGCAGTATTGAATGTGTCACTGTCACCTTGATTACTCTCATTTTTCTCTCGACCTGTGTACCTACATTGTAAACTTTTATTCATAGGCTATGTGTATAGGGAAAATTTGAGTATGATGTAGTAACCTAAACCTATCATCTTAAATGGCACCGACCACAACTTCTCCATCCGGGTCGTTCAGAAATAATCCTTTGTTCACTCGAATATGGTTATGTCAAATATGTTAATTAACCCAGACGATGATGAGCGTGACCTGAACACGATCAACTTTATAACATTAACATTAACATTTAAGTCCACGAAAGCCCTATGAGGATCATGTGGTCTCAGCATGACCAATCCTTGAGAAAGGATTTGTTAAGAATCTGGACAAGACATTCTGCAACAAAGGTCTTCTTTGCCTTCGGAAACATTGTCTCCAGGAAGCTGGTTTCTGAGGAGAATAGGCAATCCAAAGGCAACGCTGAGGCTTCTGAAAGAGCCATAACAAAATTAAACGGAATGCTCCTAGAAGAAAAATGGTTCATTTCATTGGACCCTTCAAATCTCTTCACGAGTGAAAGGCTGGAACCAGCTCCAGGGCCAGGGGCCAAAGACTCCACCAATGTCTAGCGAAAGGCTGGAACCAACTCCAGGGCCAGGGGCCAAAGACTCCACCAATGTCTAGCGAAAGGCTGGAACCAACTCCAGGGCCAGGGGCCAAAGACTCCACCAATGTCGACATGAATCATATTGGTCAGGATGTCAAGTTGAGACAGATATCTTTGGATATGGTCAAATCACATTGTATTGGATGCATAAACATATTTGGTGAGTGTTTGCCAGATGTGTCTTATATGTGGTGCAATGCCACATGCTAATGCCACTTTCTAGATGTGAGTTAAAACTTAGACACTGGAATCACAGACACTATCTGACCACCTCAAGCTGTGGATCAGATGAATGGCAAGGAGCTGAACGGGAAGCGACTCTATGTGGGTAGACAAAACCAGAGCGTTAGGCAGAGCTGAAACAGCCCAGACATCAAGGAGTGAACCTTTATTTAAAATATCTGGAAGGTAACCCTGACGATGACAAGCTTACACAAGGAGTTCTCTCATTTCGGGACTATCACCAGTACCAAGGTGATGAGGACAGAGGGCCGACCAAAGCGAGGGGCTTTGGCTTTGTGGGCCTCTCCTTCCCCCGAGGAGGCCACCAAGGCTGTGGCGGAGATGAAAGGCCGCATTGTGTCTACTAAGCCACTCTATGTGGCCCCAACCCAGAACAGGGCACAGCGCGTCAAATTCCTCACAAACAAATACAAGAAGAGGATGGCCAGCAACATAGCTGAGACCAACCTTAACCCAATGATCATCTTCTACCAGCCTGCTGCTCCAACTGGGTACTGTGTCTGCCAATCAGGTAAATCCAAATGATTTGATTTCATGTGGACATTACTGTGAAATTGAAACTTGAGTAATGTGAATTACAGGAAAAATCCACTCAACCTACACTGAGTGCACAAAACATGAAGAACACCTTGTTAATATTGAGTTCCCCCCTCTCTTTTCCTATAAGTACAGCCTAAATTCCTCAGGGCATGGACTCTACAAGGTGTCGAAAGCATTCTCATGATTGAAGTGGATTTAACAACATCAATATGGGATCTTTCACCTGGATTCACCTGGTCAGTCTGTCATGGAAAGAGTTCGATCATGATGTTTGTACACTCAGTGTATATTTCTGTGTTTTTTTTTTCATTAGTCCACTGTTAATACAATCCCAAAATGTTGCGCACGTCAGCCAGCAGTCAAGAGTTTAAGATATTGGACTTTCAAGAAGAAAAGCGTGACTTGCCACATCGTCATGATGCATTTTGCATCATGATGATGTGAAACTCCAATATTTTGAAAACTTGACTGTTGACATTTGGAACTGTATTTAACAGTGGACTAATGAGAGAAAAAAAAATATATATATATATAGTTGAGTGTAACTTTCACCGAAGCAAAACAATGCATTTACAGTGCATTCGGGAAGTAATCAGACCGCTTCACTTTTCCACATTCTTACATTACAGCCTTCTTCTAAAACAGATGAAATGTTGTTTTTTCTCATCCATCTACACACACTACTCAATAATGACAAAGCAAAAACCGCTTTCTAGAATTTTTTACAAATGTATAAAAAATAGACATTTTCAGGTCTTGGCTGTGTGCTGAAGGTCGTTGTCCTGTTGGAAAGTGTGAGGTCTCGAGTGCTTTGGAGCAGGTTTTCATCAAGGATCTCTCTGTACTTTGCTCCGTTCATCTTTCCCTCGATCCTGACACGTCTCCCA
This sequence comes from Oncorhynchus keta, assembly GCF_023373465.1. NCBI lineage: Eukaryota > Metazoa > Chordata > Actinopteri > Salmoniformes > Salmonidae > Oncorhynchus > Oncorhynchus keta. The sequence goes on from NC_068426.1 coordinate 41,165,889, forward strand.
GTCCCTGCCGCTGAAAAATATCCTCACAGCACGATGCTGCCACCACCACCATGCTTCACCGTAGGGATGGTGCCAGGTTTCCTCCAGATGTGATGCTGCCACCACCACCATGCTTCACCGTAGGGATGGTGCCAGGTTTCCTCCAGATGTGATGCTGCCACCACCACCATGCTTCACCGTAGGGATGGTGCCAGGTTTCCTCCAGATGTGATGCTGCCACCACCATGCTTCACCGTAAGGATGGTGCCAGGTTTCCTCCAGACGTAACGCTTGGCATTCAGGACATACGAGTTCAATCTTGGTTTCATCAGACCAGAGAATCTTGTTGGTCATTATGGGTAGATTGATGAGGGGGGGGGGGAATTATTTTTATACATTTTAGAATAAGGCTGTAATGTAACAAAATGTGGAAAAATGAAGGGGTCTGAATACTTTTAGAATGCACTGTATGTAGGGCCCTGTGTTTTGGTAAATCATGCCACATTACCTTTCAGAATGCACTGTATACCTTGAAGATAAGGTTGATTAATAAAAAATATATAATTGAGGTTTAAAAATGTGAATATGAAAAAAATATTCTTACAAGACAATAGCTAGTCTCTGGGCCACACAAACACGTGTTAAAACATGAATACAGGGGGTGTGTGTGCGTGTGTGTGCTAACTGAGTGTGTGTGGACGTACCGAACCATGCCTGTTGGTCTCCCTGCACCTCGATGGCCAGTCCAAAGTCAGCCAACTTCACTGCAGCGTTCTTACACTTACTGGCCAGCAGCAAGTTCTCTGGCTACACAGGGGACATGGAGGCAAACACTTTCACAGGGTGCACAGAGATCCTATTCAAAATGTTATTATATGGTGCTAGGCCTAAAATCATGTAGTAGTAATGCACTTGCACATACATGAACATGCACTACCGGTCAAAAGTTTTACCACACCTAATGTAGTCATTCAAGGGTTTTTATTTATTTATTTTTTCCTACATTGTAGAATAATGCCGAAGACATCAAAACTTTGAAATAACACACATTGAATCATGTAGTAACCAAAAAAAGTGTTAAATTATATTTGAGAATCTTCAAATAGCCACCCCTTGGCTTGACAGCTTTGCACACTCTTGGCATTCTCTCAACCAGCTTCATCTGGAATGCTTTTCCAACACTCTTGAAGGAGTTCCCACATATCCTGAGCACTTGTTGGCTGATTTTCCTTCACTCTGCGGTCCAGCTCATACTAGACCATCTCAATTTGGTTGAGGTCGGGGGATTGTGGAGGCCAGGTCATCTGATGCAGCACTTCATCACTCTCCTTCTTGGTCAAATAGCCCTTACACATTCTGGAGGTGTGTTGGATCATTGTCCTATTGAAAAACCAATGATAGTCCCACTAAGCACAAACCAGATGGGATAATGTGTATCGCTGCAGAATGCTGTGGGAGTCATGCTTGTTAAGTGTGCCTTGAATTCTAATTAAATCACAGACAGTGTCACCAGCAAAGCACTCCCACACCATAATACCTTCTCCTCCATGCTTTATGGTGGTAAATACACATGCGGAGATCATCCGTTCACCTACTCTGCGTCTCACAAAGACACGGAGGTTTGAACCAAAAAATCTTGACTTTGGACTCTAATGAACTTATCCTCAAGCATTTATTTGGGATGCAATTTCTGAGGCTGGTAACTCTAATGAACTTATCCTCTGCAGCAGAGGTAACTCTGGGTCTTCCTTTCCTGTGGCGGTTCTCCTGAGATCCAGTTTCATCGTAGCGCTTGATGGTTTGTGCGACTGCACTTGAAGAAACTTCCAAAGTTCATGAAATGTTCCATATAGATTGACCTTCATGCCTTAAAGTAATGATGGACTGTCGTTTCTCTTTGCTTATTTGAACTGTTCTGGCCATAATATGGACTTGGTCTTTCACCAAATAGGGCTATCTTCTGTATATCACCCCTACCTTGTCACAACACAACTGATTGGCTCAAACGCATTAAGATGGAAAGAAATTCCACAAACTAACTTTTAAGAAGACACACCTGTTAATTGAAATGCATTCCAGGTGACTACTTCATGATGCTGGTTGAGAGACTGCCAAGTGTGTGCAAAGCTGTCATCAAGGCAGAGGGTGGTTATTTGAAGAATCTCGATTTGTTTATCACTTTTTTGGTTACTACATGATTCCATGTGTGTTATTTCATAGATTTGATGTCTTCACTGATATTCTACAATATAGAAAATAGTACAAATTAAGAAAAACCATTGAATGAGTTGGTGTTCTAAAACTTTTGACTGGTAGTGTACACACACAGAGAGAGACACACACACAAGCATCCACATACACACACACACACACACACTACCATTCAAACGTTTGGGGTCACTTAGAAATGTCCTTGTTTTTGAAAGAAAAGCACATTTTTTGTCAATTAAAATAACATCAAATTGATCAGAAATACAGTGTAGACATTGTTAATGTTGTAAATGACTGCAAACGACTATACTACTCCCTTCACATAACAGCGCAAACTGTCTAACCAGAATAGAAAGAGTGGGAGGCTTCGGTGCATAACTGAGCAAGAGGACAAGTACATTAGAATGTCTAGTTTGAGAAACAGACGCCTCACAAGTCCTCAACTGGCAGCTTCATTAAATAGTACCCGCAAAAACACCAGTCTCAACATCCACAGTGAAGAGGCGACTCCGGGATGCTGGCCTACACATACCAGCCAGGTCGTTCAAGATCCACTGCGAGATTAGCAGCCAGGTCACCGTCCATCCATGTCTGAGGATGTCGGGAGATGATGTGGAAGCTGGAGATGTGAGCGCTGTTACCTTCAAGTAGGTTTTGGTTTTGCTAAGGCGTTGTGAATGGCAGATGGGCGTAAGCCTAAACCTAACCTTATAACCCTAGCCTTAACCCAAAAAACCTAACCTAACTTTAACCCTAACCCTAGCTCTTCACATAATTCTAACTAAACTAACTAAATTACAGGCCTCTCTCATCTTTTAAGTGGGAGAACTTGCACACTTGGTGGCTGACTAAATACTTTTTTGCCCCATTGTATATGCCATTTATGTAGCAGAACCTTTTATCCAACGTGACATCAGCGTTTTGATATGTGAACACAGTGGGAATTGAACTGAGTCACTTACAGGACCATTACAATACGTAAGTACAATGCAATGCTGTAAAATACAATACAGGTGGAAGATGTAGGATTGCCATCCCCATGACTGTACCATCCTCCTTCAGGCCAAGGATGTCTTGGCAATGTGCTTAGGGTCGTTGTCCTGTTGGAAAGTTAACCTTTACCCCAGTCTGAGGTCCTGAGCGCTCTGGAACAGGTTTTCATCAAGGATCTCTCTGTACTTTGCTCCATTCGTCTTTCCCTCAATCCTGACTAGTCTCCCAGTCATAAAAGCCTGATTGGTGGAGTGCTGCAGACATGGTTGTCCTTCTGGAAGGTTCTCCACAGAGGAACTCTGTCAAAGTGACCATCAGGTTTTTGGTCACCTCTCTGACCAAGGCTGGTCTCCCTCGATTGCTCAGTTTGGCTGGGAGGCCAGCTCTAGGAAAAGCCTTGGTGGTTCCAAACTTCTTCCATTTAAGAATTATGGAGGCCACTGTTTTCTTGAGAACCTTCAAATCTGTAGACATTTTTTGGTACCCTTCCCCAGATCTGTGCCTCGACACAATCCTGTCTCGGAGCTCTACGGACAATTCTTTCGACCTCATGGCTTGGTTTTGCTGTGACATTCACTGTCAACTGCGGGACCTTAAATAGACAGGTGTGTGCCTTTCCAAATCATGTCCAATCATTTTAATTTACCACAGGACTCCAATCAAGTTGTAGAAACATCTCAAGGATGATCAATGGAAACAGAATGCACCTGATCTATATTTCGAATCTTATACCAAAGGGTCTGAATATTTATGTATATAAGGTAGTTAAATTGTTTTATAAACGTGCAAAAATTTCAACAAAAAAATCAGTTTTTGCTTTGTCAGGGGGATACCTAGTCAGTTGCCTTCAACTGAAATGTGTCTTCCGCATTTAACCCAACTCCTCTGAATCAGAGCGGTGCAGGGGGCTGCCTTCATCGACATCCACGTCTTCAGGGAACAGTGGGTTAACTGCCTTGCTCAAGGCCAGAACGACAGCTTGGGGGTTCAATCCAGCAACCTTTCGGTTACAGGCCCAACGCTCTAACCACTAGGCTACCTGCCACCCTAGAATAAGGCTGTAATGTAACAAAATGTGGAATAAGTCAGGGGTTCTGAATATTTTCCGACTGCACTGTATGTCAGGCTTCACCAGGTGTATGAACATGATGGTATTTACTGCGTCTTCGATGGGAACCTATGGCCATATGCTCAAGATAGGCTTGATGCAAACTAGTGGCTGCTAAAATTTGTTTTCTATAATTTGATTACATTGTGAACGATGTCTTCAATGATCGCACCTTTATTATCACATAGGATAGAAATGATGAAACTGAGATGTTTAATCAATGTTAATGAGTAGTGCAAATGTATTGCCTAATGTGAGAGCAGTGTAATTTACTGTACTGTAGAATACTACATTCAAAGGGCATTTTTGAAAAATGTATCTTACCTGTTTTGCTATTGGATTAACTGGTTGTTAAAGTAACTAAATTGAGAAGATATCATTATGTTGTGTTTTGGAGATTTACATTCCACGTTACTGCGTTACTAGTGTTACCAGTGGCTGCGTTACTAGTGTTACCAGTGGCTGCGTTACTAGTGTTACCAGTGGCTGCGTTACTAGTGTTACCACTGGCTGCGTTACTAGTGTTACCACTGGCTGCGTTACTAGTGTTACCACTGGCTGCGTTACCAGTGGCTGCGTTACTAGTGTTACCAGTGGCTGCGTTACCAGTGGCTGTGTTACTAGTGTTACCAGTGGCTGCATTACTAGTGTTACCAGTGGCTGCGTTACCAGTGGCTGTGTTACTAGTGTTACCAGTGGCTGCGTTACTAGTGTTACCAGTGGCTGTGTTACCAGTGGCTGCGTTACTAGTGTTACCAGTGGCTGCGTTACTAGTGTTACCAGTGGCTGCGTTACTAGTGTTACCAGTGGCTGCGTTACTAGTGTTACCAATGGCTGCGTTACTAGTGTTACCAGTGGCTGCGTTACTAGTGTTACCAGTGGCTGCGTTACTAGTGTTACCAGTGGCTGCGTTACTAGTGTTACCAGTGGCTGCGTTACTAGTGTTACCAGTGGCTGCGTTACTAGTGTTACCAGTGGCTGTGTTACCAGTGGCTGCGTTACTAGTGTTACCAGTGGCTGTGTTACCAGTGGCTGCGTTACTAGTGTTACCAGTGGCTGCGTTACTAGTGTTACCAGTGGCTGTGTTACTAGTGTTACCAGTGGCTGCGTTACTAGTGTTACCAGTGGCTGCGTTACTAGTGTTACCAGTGGCTGCGTTACTAGTGTTACCAGTGGCTGCGTTACTAGTGTTACCAGTGGCTGCGTTACCAGTGGCTGCGTTACTAGTGGTACCGGTGGCTGCGTTACTAGTGTTACCAGTGGCTGCGTTACTAGTGTTACCAGTGGCTGCGTTACTAGTGGCTGCGTTACCAGTGGCTGCGTTACTAGTGTTACCAGTGGCTGCGTTTCTAGTGTTACCGGTGGCTGTGTTACCAGTGGCTGCGTTTCTAGTGTTACCAGTGGCTGTGTTACCAGTGGCTGCGTTACTAGTGTTACCAGTGGCTGTGTTACTAGTGTTACCAGTGGCTGTGTTACTAGTGTTACCACTGGCTGCGTTACTAGTGTTACCAGTGGCTGTGTTACCAGTGGCTGCGTTACTTGTGTTACCAGTGGCTGCGTTACCAGTGGCTGCGTTACTAGTGTTACCGGTGGCTGCGTTACTAGTGTTACCAGTGGCTGCGTTACTAGTGTTACCAGTGGCTGCGTTACTAGTGTTACCAGTGGCTGCGTTACTAGTGTTACCACTGGCTGCGTTACTAGTGTTACCACTGGCTGCGTTACTAGTGTTACCACTGGCTGCGTTACCAGTGGCTGCGTTACTAGTGTTACCAGTGGCTGCGTTACTAGTGTTACCAGTGGCTGCGTTACTAGTGTTACCAGTGGCTGCGTTACTAGTGTTACCAGTGGCTGCGTTACTAGTGTTACCAGTGGCTGCGTTACTAGTGTTCAACGTACAGTTGAAGTCGGAAGTTTACATACACCCTAGCCAAATACATTTTAAACTCAGTTTTTCACAATTCTTGACATTTAATCCGAGTAAAAATTCCCTATCTTAGGTCAGTTAGGATCACCACTTTATTTTAATAATGTGAAATGTCAGAATAATAGTAGAGATAATGATTTATTTAATCTTTTATTTCTTTCATCACATTCCCAGTGGGTCAGACGTTTACATACACTCAATTAGTATTTGGTAGCATTGCCTTCAAATTGTTTAACTTGGGTCAAACGTTTCGGGTAGCCTTCCACAAGCTTCCTACAATAAGTAGGGTGAATTTTGGCCCATTCCTCCTGACAGAGCTGGTGTAACGCAGTCAGGATTGTAGGCCTCCTTGCTCGCACACGCTTTTTCAGTTCTCCCCACAAATCTTCTATAGGATTGAGGCCAGGGCTTTGTGATGGCCACTCCAATATCTTGACTTTGTTGTCCTTAAGCCATTTTGCCACAACTTTGGAAGTATGATTGGGGCCATTGTCCATTTGGAAGACCCATTTGCAACCAAGCTGTAACTTCATGACTGATGTTGTTTCAGTATACAGATGAAATCAGAAGTTTACATACACTTAGGTTGTAGTCATTAAAACACATTTTTTCAACCACTCCAAATGTCTTGTGAAAAAACTATAGTGATGACCATCGTTATGTTTGGAGGAAAAAGGGGGAGACTTGCAAGCTGAAGAACACCATCCCAACCGTGAAGCACGGGGGTGGCAGCATCATGTTGTGGGGGTGCTTCGCTGCAGGAGGGATTGGTGCACTTCACAAAATAGATGGCATCATGAGGTAGGAAAATTAGCCTCCCCCTTTTTCCTCCAAACATAACGATGGTCATTATGGCCAAACAGTTCTGTTTTTGTTTCATCAGACCAGAGGACATTTCTCCAAAAAGTATGATCTTTGTAGTCTGGCTTTTTATGGCAGTTTTGGAGCAGTGGCTTCTTCCTTTTTGAGCGGCCTTTCAGGTTATGTCGATATAGGACTCGTTTTACTGTGGATGTAGATACTTTTGTACCTGTGTCCTCCAGCATCTTCACAAGGTCCTTTGCTGTTGTTCTGGGATTGATTTGCACATTTCGCACCAAAGTACGTTCATCTCTAGGAGGCAGAACGCATCTCCTTCCTGAGCGGTATGACGGCTGCGTGGTCCCATGGTGTTTATACTTGCATACTATTGTTTGTATAAATGATCGTGGTACTTTCAGGCATTTGGAAATTGCTCCCAAGGATGAATCAGACTTGTGGGGGTCTACAAAAAAAAATTCTGAGGCCTTGGCTGATTTCTTTAGATTTTCCCATGATGTCAAGCAGAGGCACTGGGTTTGAAGGTAGGCCTTGAAATACATCCACAGGTACACCTCTAATTGACTGAAATGATGTCAATTAGCTTATCAGAAGCTTCTAAAGCCATGATATAATTTTCTGGAATTTTCCAAGCTGTTTAAAGGCACAGTCAATTTAGTGTACTTCTGACCCGCTGGAATTAAGATACAGTGAAATAATCTTTCTGTAAATAATTGTTGTAAAAATTACTTGTGTCATGCACAAAGTAGATGTCCTAACCGACTTGACAAAACTATAGCTTGTTAACAAGAAATTTGTGAAGTGGTTGAAAAACGAGTTTTAATGACTCCAACCTAAGTGTATGTAAACTTCCGACTTCAACTGTATTGTGAAAATAGTGCCAAAAATGATTAAAAGAATCTGTAACTCACCTTGAGGTCTCTGTGTACCACACCCGACTGGTGACAGTGTAGCACGGCCTCCAGGATCTGCTGGATGCAGTGACTGTATAACAACACCAGGGGGAGTCGGTTAGTCTCTGCCAGTGTGCTGCATCTGATCTGTGTTCTGTGTGGTGTATTGCAGTGCTTTCAAATTGTGCAAGACAAATTATGTTCTATTTAAGTCCCAAAAGTGGATACTCCAAGCTAACATCAAGCACCCCTCAACTTTCAAGTATTTGAAGGTATTTGACACACACACACTTGTACAGTAAAAGTGCATGAACATGTCAATACACCCACAGCTCAAGTCCACTCCTGTGTCTTTCTGTCGTGAATGACATTCTGTGTTATCACTGGACTACAAAGGAGTGGATGCTCCTGAATATCAGCATACCTAAAACATTCCACATTGACTTGAGAACAGAACCTGTGTGTGTGTTTAGGAGAGGCTATGTCAAACTTGGTGACTTTCTCTGGCTTATTTTTTTTGTAAATGTGTCAAACACAAAATAGAAAATATACTTCACCCAATTATAACAATTAAAATTTAAAATGTTAATTTCACTCCCAGTTTCTTAGAGAACACCTGCCAGCGATCTTTATGTTGAAGAGTAACTGCAGTCTTGGATAGGCAGAGTCAGGCAGCGTAGGGTAATGCACCTGCAATGCCTGAGTGCGTCCGTGTGTGGGTGTTTATGTATAGGTGTGATCCTGTACATCCTGCTCAGGGCAATGGGGTATCACACCATTTTGGGATGGAGCCTAGGGTGACACGTAATGTTACACACAGACACACTCACATGCAAGTGCACACTCAAAAACACTCTGTCACTTCTGTCTATTAATCTGTTTGACAAAACTCAGGAGGGTGTGTGTGTGTGCAATGAACACACACACTGTTTAGGAGAATACACACACTCAGGGCTATGTCAAACTTGGTGACTTTCTCTGGCTTATTTTTTTTGTAAATGTGTCAAACACAAAATAGAAAATATACTTCACCCAATTATAACAATTAAAATTTAAAATGTTAATTTCACTCCCAGTTTCTTAGACTGAGAAATACCTTCCCTCGATCTTTATCTCTGACTTTCACTTTCTTTTGTTGCCACAAGCAAATACAACCAGTCTTGGATAGGCAGACAGAACATATGCAATGCGGGCAAAAATCTGAACACACACACTCAGGGTAATGAATACACACACTCAGGGTAATGAACACACACACTCAGGGTAATGAACACACACACTCAGGGTAATGAACACACACACTCAGGGCAATGAACACACACACTCAGGGTAATGAACACACACACTCAGGGTAATGAACACACACACTCAGGGTAATGAACACACACACTCAGGGTAATGAACACACACACTCAGGGCAATGAACACACACACTCAGGGCAATGAACACACACACTCAGGGCAATGAACACACACACTCAGGGCAATGAACACACACACTCAGGGCAATGAACACACACACTCAGGGCAATGAACACACACACTCAGGGCAATGAACACACACACTCAGGGCAATGAACACACACACTCAGGGCAATGTAGCAAATTTCACACACACCATGAAATATGTATGTGCACTTCCAATCTTTTCTCAATGTCCCTCATACAGTACTCCCTCTATCCTTGCTATTTTCTAACTCACCTATTTCACTCTGTCCAATTTCCCTTTCCCTCTCTCCCACCCCCACACAACGCCTCCACAGTGAAATTGATTTAAGTCTGTCTGTCTGTGTCTGTCATGCTCAGTGCAATGGAAAGGTAAAACTGAGAGTAACATTGAACAGGAGAGAGGGAGAGTAAGAGACTCAAAATGGCAATGTTTCCCATGCCAATTTTAGTTATTTAAACTTTATTTATTTTGTACTTTTCACCCCTTTTTTCTCCCCAATTTCGTGGTATCCAATTGGTAATAGTTACATTCTTGTCTCATCGCTGCAAATCCCATATGGACTCGGGAGAGGAGAAGGTCGAGAGCCATGCGTCCTCTGAAACACAACCCAACCAAGCCGTACTGCTTCTTGACACGTCGCTAGTGCGCGATGAGACAAGGATATCCCGGCCGGCCAAACCCTCCCTAACCCGGACGACGCCGGGCCAAACCCTCCCTAACCCGGACGACGCCGGGCCAAACCCTCCCTAACCCGGACGACGCCGGGCCAAACCCTCCCTAACCCGGACGACGCTGGGCCAAACCCTCCCTAACCCGCTGGGCCAAACCCTCCCTAACCCGGACGACGCTGGGCCAAACCCTCCCTAACCCAGACCCCTAACCCGACCCCAAACCTCCCTAACCCGGACGCTGGGCCAAACCCTCCCTAACCCGGACGACGCTGGGCCAATTGTGCGCCGCCCCATGGGCCACCCGGTCGCGGCCGGACGCATGCAACAGAGCCTGCACTCGAACCCAGAATCTCTAGTGGCACAGCTAGCTGCGCCACCACTGCGCCATTCGTGAGGACCAGAAGTCAGGTTATGGCCTGTGTATTAATTCTTAAACACCACCAATCGCCAGAGTAGAGCAGAGTGTGTGTAATGTAGATAATTCTGCACATGGGCAGAAGCTCAGATTTGTTGCTATTGGGAAGAGGGTTCCAGAGAATTTGGGAAATGCAGCCTCTCCGTAATTAGCATTCTAAGTAACAGAATTTAATATAATAGCATAGTATAATGATACTCCAAGACAACAAAACATTACAATTTCTTATGAGATTTCAAGTTGATTGGTCACATTTCTCTCAAACTCACCAGGTAAAATGTGTGCTTTGATTGAAACAAAACAGTTAGAATAGGCCAACAGTTTGTTAAAAGCAGTTACTTTGGTAGCTATGTCTAATAAGGTGGAAGTCAACATTTCTTTGCCATGACATTCCAGAGATATAGAAGAGGGCAGTGTAACCAAACCCACCTTTTCTCCTCCCAACACGAACAGATAGTTTGACGACACATGATTGGCTCTTGGTACAAGGAACCAAACAGTTGATTGGTGCATTGAAAAAAAAAAAGCGGCAGAAGACGAGAGTGAACTAAAAAAAAATAATACAGTAGCCGCTGGAATAGCAACTGTTTATTTGCCAGGTAAAGTGCCCCGGCTATCGTTATTCTCCACATACTAACACCGACACTATCTTCAATGTATTTCTGCATCACATTGATGGGATGTCGCTTAATTTGTTGAATCTATCAGTTGAATCCCGCAACAAACAACAACTAGCTAGCTAACATAGCACGGGAACGAGCTACCGCGCCATCTACAGTAGGTTAGTCATGAAAGCTGGAAAAGTTAGTTAGCTGCTAGCCAATCAATCTAGAAGCCTGTCTTTTTATTCGGGTTACAACGCTCTGTTTGTATGTGTTGTAAACGTTGACTCCTCACGCTTTGATTGGTGTCGCAAATATTGCACCGGTCTAGCTATGTTAGCTAAGTAGGTCATAGAATGTGAGACAAACAGACGGTAAGTTATTAGCTCACGTTAGCTAGTAAAACTCAGAATGACACTGGCTGTAAGTCAGGTGCAGAAACTAGTGTAAAGCCCTTGAATTGAATTGAGAGAGAGAGAGAGTGAGAGCACATGATAGAGCAAGCTGATGGAAGAGGGTGAACTGTGTAAAAAAAGGTGTTTACCTGGCATCTGCTTCACTGTAGTACTCTCTGGCCACAATGTCCTCAAACAGCTCTCCACCTGTCACTCTACAACACAAAGAGACTTGTTTACACACACACGCACACACACGCACACACACACACACACACACACACACACACACACACACAAGAAAACGTGGCAATGCAGTTTCACATGTGAAAATCACATTGAGCCTAAACATTTTTTCACATGTATTACATTGAGAGTAAAATAAATAAATAATAATGTAACCTTTATTTAACTAGGCAAGTCAGTTAAGGAACAAATTCTTATTTACAATGACAGCCTACTCCGGCCAAACCCGGACGACGCTGGGCCAATTGCACGCGGCCTGGCCCTATGGGACTCCCAATCACGACCGTATGTGATAGAGCCTGGATTCGAACCAGGTACTATACACTGAGATGCAGTGCCTTTGACCACCACGCCACTCAGGAGCCCGGATGTTAACACCCCCTTTTCACATGTGCAGAGAATAACATGTTTTCACCTCACAAAGTGCATTGCAAGTTCACATTTGAAAAACATGAATATGTGAAAATCACATTTTGCAGTTTAACGTGTAAGAAAACTCTTCAAACTTTCACATGTGGAATTGCAAGTTCACATGTGGTGGTGAAATAGTGTTATTCTCTTCACTTGTGAAAAGGTGGCAATGTTTCCACAAGTGGAATTGCAAATTCTGTAAAAAGGTTACTTAACCTAATAATTATTTCTGAGCCATCCGCTCCATTATTATTATTATATGTAATCCTCCATAGTGTTGAATTGACATACATGTACTTAGCGCTACCATTAGGGAGAGGCGTCTCTCTCTGTTACTACTGCAGACACTCACCTCGTTTCTTCGCACGTCGGTCAGTGACCGTTGGAAGAAGAAGCCCATTGAAAAGAACAGAGAAGCTAGCTCTCTGTGTCTCCTTGATTTTTTTATTATCCTGTTTTCTGGTTTTTACAGATGGTTGTTTTTTTTCTAAATCAAGAGATAAACATGTTTAGCTAAACTGTGTTGAGTTTTCTGTTCATTTTGATGTATAATTTAATTGTTTTGACCGAGTGAAAAACGAATGAGGTTGTCCTATTTACATGAGTGTAGCCAAGCTAAGTAGCTCGCGTGTGTACATATGAACCACGCTACTGATGTATTTAGGAAGGTAACCTTTTGTGTAATTTATATCTAATGGTCGCATGCTAATTGCTAGCTAGCTTAGTGATAGGCACGAGCTAGCCTTCCATTTTGTCCCTAGCTAGCTATTTTTAGCTTCTGCTTTTGTTAGCTGTCCATTGTGTTTTGTTACATTTAATGCACAGGCTTAAAGGGGATTTTAACGTATTTGAAAGTGTGGCATGTTTGCTTTTGTTAAATGTGTTTGCTTATGGAATGAATGTAAACAGATACTTTTCTACAAAGAGATGGTTTTGAAATGGCGCTATCAGAGTTAGTCAGTTAACTTAACCGCCTCATCTGAAAGCATTCCAAATACACTGAAAACACCAAAATACATCATCTATACAGCTAAAAACAACGAGATGTCAAAATAAGTCGAATTTGAGGTTAAAGAAATTGTGATTTATCAATTTACCTGATTTTGCTAGTCATTACTTTGAGCAAACTCAAAACGTAAATATTCTTGTAATGCTTTTAATATTTATTTTATATTTAACTAGGCAGGTCAGTTAATAACAAATTCATATTTAAGATGACGGCCTACCCCGTCCAAACCCGGACGACGCTGGGACAATTGTGTGCCGCCCAATGGGACTCCGAATCACGGCCAGATGTGATACAGCCTGGATTCGAACCAAGGCCTGTAGTGATGCCTCTTACACTGAGATGAACATGTGAAACTTAGAATATCACATGTGAAATGTTGGGAAAACACTATTTTGTGTTCATGTGAAACTTCACAAGTTAATGAAAAACACTTTTCACATGATTTGCTCATACATGTGTTCATATGTGTCCAAAAACCACATGTTTTTTCAGGTGATTCTTTTACATGTTTTTTGTAAACACACACAGGTGACATGCACAAATGCACGCACGCACACATGCATGCACACACAACCAAATATGCATACACACACACACACACAAACACACACACACACACACACACACACACACACACACACACACACACACACACACACACACACACACACACACACACACCGGAGGGGGATGTCCTCATTAGGGGGAAACCCTCAGCTCTGCAGGAATCTCTCTGGCTGGGTTGCCATGGAGACAGGCTCCACTGCGGGGCAGTATATGTGTGTGAGTGAGTTTGTGTGCATGTGTGGAAGGCTAAAGATGGAACTGAGTGTGTGCAAAGGGGGGATGGTTATGTAATTGGGGGAAATCTCCTTGGAAACGGGGAGAGAAGGACCGAAAAAGAGGAGTGAGAAGAAGCAATGAAGAAGGATGAGAAGAGAGGGAGATAAGAAGGAAGGAAAATGGAATGGAATGGAAAGGAAAGAGAATGGGAGGAGGGAGGGATAAAATATATAGAGAGGGATGTGAGCGCTGCCACTCACAGGTCAAACAGAAGGTAGTGGAAGCCCTCCTCTGATATACTGTCATGGAGACGAACTAGAGGGAGAGAGAGAGAGAGAGAGAGAGAGAGAGAGGGGGGAGAACCGAGTGAGAGAGGAAGGAGATAGAGGGGGGAGAAGAGAGATGGGTTGAGAACGTCAGCAGAAAGCATTCTCTATTCTATTCCTGTGCTGCAGCAGCACCAGCAGCAGGGAGAGAGTTACAAGTACTGACCGATATTGGAGTGTTTGAGCAATCTGCAGATCCTGGCTTCTCGCTCCAGCTTCTGGTGATCTGAGGAGAGGAGATGGAGATATAATCTTGGTACAATCATATCATAATATGATGCAATATTATCTTTGATATTATCTCAAGAGAAGGATATCAAATGTTTTCCGTAAGTGTATCCAACAGGATGCTAGCAAGATTGAAAAATATGACGTCTCCATCAATATAAGTATGGGCACACACACGCACACACTCCTGCCCACATAGAGTGTTGTGTATATACCCTGAGGGTTGCATTTGCCCATATTAACTCCCCATAATGAGGGAATGAGTAGAACCAAGGAGACAAGAGGAGAGATACAGAATAGAGAGCAATAGAGAGATATTTAAGTTGAAATAAAGAAGAGTCTGTTGACACACACAACCTATTTTTCCCCCAGAGGGAAGTGTTGGCCTTTGTACGTAAATAATCCATACATATCTTAGATATTAGGTTGTGTCAGAGATCGGGAGATAAAGGAGAGGGACGTGGAATGGAAAGTTGCGCAGACTGGGTTTGAACACATGCCTCCAGGGGCGAAGAAGCACTACCATTAGATCATCACCTAGCACTTCGACTCATTTGAAGTAAAACATGTTTTGCATAAAAAAGGTTGAAAAACACAGCTTCTAGCCTGTTTTGGCCTCTAGTCCAAGGTGTCCTCCTCCAGGTTCCAGCTGCAGCACAGAGCTCTGCAGTATCTGACCTATTAAAAGTAGAACACTGTTGTACATGGTGGGTGCCAGTGTGTCAGGTAAACACTTTCTGGGACTTCCACTAGGAACTCAGTAACGGGTACTATATAGCGTTTTACCATATAGTACAACCCAGCCTTATGTACTGTATAACAGCCAGTTCAGCTCAGCCCAGTTATGCCAGGGGTTTGTTCAATAGGGTGCGATGTTACGGAAAGTTTAGAACGAAATGTGTTATATAGAACACAATATGTACTACACAGTACTGGTCAAAATATTGGGTTTTTCTTTATTTGTATTATTTTCTACATTGTAGAATAATAGTGAAGACATCAACACTATGAAATAACACATATGGAATCATGTAGTAACCAAAAAAGTGTTAAACAAATCAAAACATTTTATTTTATTTTAGATTCTTCAAAGTAGCCACCGTTTGCCTTGATGGCAGCTTTGCAACCAGCTTAATGAGGAATGCTTTTACAACAGTCTTGAAGGAGTTCCCACATATGCTGAGCACTTGTTGGCTGCTTTTCCCTCACTCTGCGGTCCAACTCATCAAAAACCATCTCAATTGGGTTGAGGTCGGGTGATTGTGGAGGCCACTCATCTGATACAGCACTCCATCACTCTCCTTATTGGTCAAATAGCCCTTACACAGCCTGGAGGTGTGTTTTGGGTCATTGACCTGTTGAAAAACAAATGATAGTCCCACTAAGCGCAAACCAGATGGGATGGCATATCACTGCAGAATTCTGTGGTAGCAATGCTGGTTAAGTACGCCTTGAATTGTAAATAAATCACTGACAGTTACACCAGCAAAGCACCCCCACACCATCACACCTCCTCTTCCATGCTTCACGGTAGAAACCACACAAGCGGTGATCATCCATTCACCTCCTTTGGGTCTCACAAAGATACGGCGTTTGGAACCAAAAATCTCAAATTTGGACTCACCAGACCAAAGGACAGATTTCCACCAGTCTAATGTCTATTGCTCCTGATTTTTGGCCTCAAACAAGTCTCTTCTTCTTATTGGTGTCCTTTAGTAATGGTTTCTTTAGAGAAATTCAAGGCCTGATTCACACAGTCTCCTCTGAACAGTTGATGTTGAGATGTGTCTGTTACTTGAACTCTGTGAAGCATTTATTTGGGCTGCAATTTCTGAAGCTGGTAACTCTAATGAACTTATCCTCTGCAGCAGAGGTAACTCTGGGTCTTCCTTTCCTGTGGCGGTCCTCATGAGAGCCAGTTTCATCATAGCGCTTGATGGTTTTTGCGACTGCTCTTAAAAGAAACTTTCAAAGCTCATGAAATGTTCCAGATTGACTGACCTTCATGTCTTAAAGTAATAATGGACTGTCGTTTCTCTTTGCTTATTTGAGCTGTTCTTGTCATAATATGGACTTTGTCTTTTACCAAATAGGGCTATCTCCTGTATACCACCACTACCTTGTCACAACACAACCGATTGGCTCAAATGCATTAGGAAGGAAAGAAATTCCACAAATGAACTTTTAACAACGCACACATGTTAATTGAAATGCATTCCCGATGACTACCTCATGAAGCTGACCCACTGGAATTGTGATAGTCAATCAGAAGTGAAATAATCTGTAAACTATTGTTGGAAAAATGACTTGTGTCATGCACAAAGTAGATGTCCAAACCGACTTGCCAAAACTATAGCTTGTTTACAAGAAATTTGTGGAGTGGTTAAAAAACTAGTTTTAATGACTCCAACCTAAGTGTATGGAAACTTCCGACTTCAACTGTATATAGTCTGACATGAAGATTAGGGAATGTCATCGGCTCTATTTATTACACTTCTATCTGCATCACTGAATACACCCCAGGCTCGCTCTCTTCATCAGATATCTACTATTGGCTAGCAACAGCTGACAACCCGGTGTATCTAAATAGTTTAAGATGTCCTCCTCTTCTTTGTATTCTCCTCCCCTCCTCCATTTGTATTCTGCACTGATGTGAAAGCAAATTCAGCTGTCCTGTTCTCTCACGTCAGCTCAGAGGGAGAGGAGACGAGGGGAATTTCGACTGTTGACTTGAAAAGCATCCTTGGTGTTGTTCAGTATTCTCATGTGAGGTGTGTGTGTGCGTATCTTACAGGTTTCTCGAGGGAACTGTTCATTGTTCATTATTTATATCCTATTATACGTATTATTTACATCCTGAGACTGGCCTCTGAGACTTCCTGTTCCTGTCCAGACAGGAAGCTGTCACCATAGATCATGCAGTAGTCAGTGCTGAGCAACTACTACAGGAACTGCACACACAAACATGCACGCAGGCATGCACGCACATACACACGCATCCTCTATGAGCACATGGAGCGAGCAGCTTTGGTTTCGTGACAAAACAGACCAAATCAGAGATGAGGAACTAGATCCCTCAGGCTGGGGGGGCATGCTGTCGTGTGTGTGTGTGTCCTCATTTCCTTGTGTCCTCTCCTTACCTCTTCTCTTCCTGTTCTTTCCATCGTCTGCTCTAAGAATAGAATATGGAGGACCAGCTCTTTAAGATGTTCAGCTCTTTCAGATCAGCGCAAATGGAGGAGGAGATGACGGAAGGTAGCGACTGTAAACTATTGAGATGCAGCCTTTGTCTCTAAATGAAGCGCTTCGTGGTTATCGTGCCATATCTGTTGGCAGTAGAAACGGTTCTCCTCTCTCGCTATCTCTCTCTATCATTTGCTGTCTCTCTCTCTCTATCATGTGCTCTCTCTCATGTACTCTCTCTCTCAAGAGGAGCATAAATTACTGTCTAACTCTTTAGAATCAAGCATCAGCTAAAATATGCTAATGTAAGCTTGCAGATCTGGGACAGCAGTAGCACATACACACATAGACACACACACGCATGCACGCACATATACACTTAGAGGCAGTGTGAGGAGGAGGAACAATCAGCCAAACGCCTCTGCTTTCTCCTGTTAGCTTCAGCCACTGATGAGCAGACGTACCCTCTCTCTCTCCATCCCTCCTTCTCTCGCTCTATCACACACACACACAGCATAGAGATGGGGACTAAGCAAACGTTAGAGTGTCTAATTTAACCAGATACCACACAGTTTTACCCACTGTGCAGATATTCTACAGTTGGCACTCAGTTTTTGTGTGTGGGATGGTGTATGTGTCTCACCTCTGGCTGAGAGCTTTTTGGTATTGATGATTTTGGCAGCGTACTCCTGGCCAGTGCACAGTTTGACACAGCGGCGCACCACTGAAAACGCTCCCCTGTGAAACAAAGACAGGTAAAAACAGATGTTAGATATCATATAGCCCTGGCAGCATCTCAATATTCTAGAGTCAATTCCTCTACTGTCTCCTTGTTTCCTTTCCTTCATTCCCACTGATCTGAAAGAACTGGACAGGTTGAAGGCATATCCTTGTCCACTACCCCTCTACTGCTTTCACCATCATAGCACCGAAACTGCACTTGTGAAGGTGGTAAATGACCTTTTAATGGCATCAGACCGAGGCTCTGCATCTGTCCTCGTGCTCCTAGACCTTAGTGCTGCTTTTGATACCATCGATCACCACATTCTTTTGGAGAAATTGGAAACTCAAATTGGTCTACACGGACAAGTTCTGGCCTGGTTTAGATCTTATCTGTCGGAAAGATATCAGTTTGTCTCTGTGAATGGTTTGTCCTCTGACCAATCAACTGTAAATTTCGGTGTTCCTCAAGGTTCCGTTTTAGGACCACTATTGGTTTCACTATATATTTTGGGGATGTCATTCAAAAACATAATGTTAACTTTCACTGCTATGCGGATGACACACAGCTGTACATTTCAATGAAACATGGTGAAGCCCCAAAATTGCCCTCACTAGAAGCATGTGTTTCAGACATAAGGAAGTGGAGGGCTGCAAACGTTCTACTTTTAAACTCGGACAAAACAGAGATGCTTGTTCTAGGTCCCAAGAAACAAAGAGATCTTCTGTTGAATCTGACAATTAATCTTAATGGTTGTACAGTCGTCTCAAATAAAACTGTGAAGGACCTCGGCGTTACTCTGGACCCTGATCTCTCTTTTGAAGAACATATCAAGACCATTTCAAGGACATATTTTTTCCATCTACGTAACATTGCAAAAATCAGTAACTTTCTGTCCAAAAATGATGCAGAAAAATTAATCCATGCTTTTGTCACTTCCAGGTTAGACTACTGCAATGCTCTACTTTCCGGCTACCCGGATAAAGCACTAAATAAACTTCAGTTAGTGCTAAATACGACTGCTAGAATCCTGACTTGAACCAAACAATTTGATCATATTACTCCAGTGCTAGTCTCCCTACACTGGCTTCCTGTCAAGGCAAGGGCTGATTTCAAGGTTTTACTGCTAACCTACAAAGCATTACATGGGCTTGCTCCTACCTATCTCTCTGATTTGGTCCTGCCGTACATACCTACACGTACGCTACGGTCACAAGACGCAGGCCTCCTAATTGTCCCTAGAATTTCTAAGCAAACAGCTGGAGGCAGGGCTTTCTCCTATAGAGCTCCATTTTTATTTCCTATAGAGCTCCATTTTTATTTAAGTCTTTACTGAAGACTCATCTCTTCAGTGGGTCATATGATTGAGTGTAGTCTGGCCCAGGAGTGTGAAGGTAAACAGAAAGGCTCTGGAGCAACAAACCGCCCTTGCTGTCTCTGCCTGGCCGGTTCCCCTCTTTCCACTGGGATTCTCTGCCTCTAACCCTATTACAGGGGCTGAGTCACTGGCTTACTGGGGCTCTTTCATACCGTCCCTAGGAGGGGTGCGTCACTTGAGTGGGTTGAGTCACTGATGTGATCTTCCTGTCTGGGTTGACGCCCCCCCTTGGGTTGTGCCGTGGCGGAGATCTTTGTGGGCTATACTCGGCCTTGTCTCAGGATGGTAAGTTGGTGGTTGAAGATATCCCTCTAGTGGTGTGGGGCTGTGCTTTGGCAAAGTGGGTGGGGTTATATCCTTCCTGTTTGGCCCTGTCCGGGGGTGTCCTCGGATGGGGCCACAGTGTCTCCTGACCCCTCCTGTCTCAGCCTCCAGTATTTATGCTGCAGTAGTTTATGTGTCGGGGGGCTAGGGTCAGTTTGTTATATCTGGAGTACTTCTCCTGTCCTATTCGGTGTCCTGTGTGAATTTAAGTGTGCTCTCTATAATTCTCTCTTTCTCTCTTTCTTTCTCTCTCTCAGAGGACCTGAGCCCTAGGACCATGCCTCAGGACTACCTGACATGATGACTCCTTGCTGTCCCCAGTCCACCTGGCCGTGCTGCTGCTCCAGTTTCAACTGTTCTGCCTTATTATTATTGGACCATGCTGGTCATTTATGAACATTTGAACATCTTGGCCATGTTCTGTTATAATCTCCACCCGGCACAGCCAGAAGAGGACTGGCCACCCCACATAGCCTGGTTCCTCTCTAGGTTTCTTCCTAGGTTTTGGCCTTTCTAGGGAGTTTTTCCTAGCCACCGTGCTTCTACACCTGCATTGCTTGCTGTTTGGGGTTTTAGGCTGGGTTTCTGTACAGCACTTTGAGATATCAGCTGATGTACGAAGGGCTATATAAATAAATTTGAATTGAATTGAACCTAGTATCCTGTCATTTCACATCTGCCAGTCATGATTGAAGACATTTCTCCTGTATGGAGTCATTAGAGACACACAGCACATCCTTCTTAGGATATATACAAATGAGACGACTCAAGAGAAAACAACAAAACTGTCTTTCAAGGATATCTCTCTGTGTGTCCATGTATGCACGTGTCCGTGAGAGAGCGAGACACGGTGTGCATGTGTGTACTGTAGCAGTGCTGGTATTTTGGGGAGTGCTTGCATAACTAACTCAGCAGGGAAAAACAGCAGTAACTGTCTCTGTCGTTTCTCTGAGCAATATATAGACGCCTTAGTACTGTTACACAATAACACACACACCCTTACCCGTCCACTGTGTCTCACACACTCTCAGGCATACACTTGACCCCACGTCTCTCACACACACACACTCGTAGATGCAATGACAGGTGAGTGTGTAAGGCTATACACGGGGAATACTCTGAGTCAGAAACAGTAGGCTTACGGCAGCAAAGAAAGACAGAGAATGACCTGAGAGGCGCACATGCACACACCAAAACGCATATTACACACCCCACACATGCTCGCACGTACACACACACTCACACACCAAAAAGGGACAAACTGCCATTCCTTACAGGAACTGCCATTCCTTACAGGAACTGCCATCCTTACAGGAACTGCCATTCCTTACAGGAACTGCCATTCCTTACAGGAACTGCCATCCTTACAGGAACTGCCATCCTTACAGGAACTGCCATTCCTTACAGGAACTGCCATTCCTTACAGGAACTGCCATTCCTTACAGGAACTGCCATCCTTACAGGAACTGCCATCCTTACAGGAACTGCCATCCTTACAGGAACTGCCATCCTTACAGGAACTGCCATTCCTTACAGGAACTGCCATTCCTTACAGGAACTGCCATCCTTACAGGAACTGCCATTCTTACAGGAACTGCCATTCCTTACAGGAACTGCCATTCTTACAGGAACTGCCATTCTTACAGGAACTGCCATTCCTTACAGGAACTGCCATTCTTACAGGAACTGCCATTCCTTACAGGAACTGCCATCCTTACAGGAACTGCCATCCTTACAGGAACTGCCATCCTTACAGGAACTGCCATTCCTTACAGGAACTGCCATCCTTACAGGAACTGCCATTCCTTACAGGAACTGCCATCCTTACAGGAACTGCCATTCCTTACAGGAACTGCCATTCCTTACAGGAACTGCCATCCTTACAGGAACTGCCATCCTTACAGGAACTGCCATTCCTTACAGGAACTGCCATCCTTACAGGAACTGCCATCCTTACAGGAACTGCCATTCCTTACAGGAACTGCCATCCTTACAGGAACTGTGGTGTAGTGAAGGTCCAGTTATCTATTGGGCAGCTGCTGCTACCACAGCATGGTTATTGTCTCTGGCTTATAACACAGGCCAGGACACACACATACACACACCAGTGACCCTGCAGTTACATGTACAAGTGTACTACCTAAAGGTCAAGATCTTTCAGTAGAACTCATAGTAGTAGGCTACATATTTGAGGTATGTTAATACATACAGCAAACGTTTGGTTCTTAATCTCTGCAGTTGTGTTTGCATAAAGATGCATCCGGATCTAGAAAATGTGTTTCTCCTCCTGTTTGAGAATGAGGAGAATACCACCCCCTACCCAGTCCCACCCACACACAGCCTGACACACCTATCTTGCTGTGGCACATAAACTCACTGTCCAATTTTTCTCTCTCTCTCTCGAGCACAGGAGCTTGGTGGCACCTTAATTGGGGAGGACAGGCTCATGGTAAAGGCTGGAGCGGACTGGGTGGATTGGCAACATTTACATCGAACACGTTTCCATTTGTTTGATGCCATGCACTCCGTTCCAGCCATTACTATGAGCCGTCCTCCCCTCAGCAGTCTCCCATTGCTCTAAAGACCCCAATTACAAAACAGCACACCCCGCTCTGCTCTTTGACAGCTCAAATTGTCACTCTCTAGATCGCTACAGCGTGTCCCCAGTCCCCATCACTGCTGCTGCCGGTACAGAACATGCAGCAAACGGATCAAATGTAGTCTATATTTGATCTATACGTTTAAATCGGGTCGTCTCGGGGCTACACCTCAAAGCAGA
The DNA here is from genome assembly GCF_023373465.1 of Oncorhynchus keta. NCBI lineage: Eukaryota > Metazoa > Chordata > Actinopteri > Salmoniformes > Salmonidae > Oncorhynchus > Oncorhynchus keta. The sequence continues at coordinate 41,188,737 of NC_068426.1, forward strand.
GCGACAGCATGCGTCTTGTTGAGAGGGCTGAGTAGCGCCGGACGTGACAGATCATCAGCAGAGATGAGTTCTGACACCCATTCCGCCGCTCGTACTACCCACACACAACTGCAGATATGCAACGACGCAAAGAAACTATAGAATAATAACAGGGTAAGGACGATAGAAGAAGGCTGTTGTTACCGCATCTGTGCCATAACGTAAAGCAATAATACAGCAAAGCCATACTTTCCGAGTTCTTCATATAGTTGGAAATCGTCCGTAAAACGTGTACAGGTAGTAACCGCCATCGTCCGTTTATTCGCGGTGGTCGAGCGTCCTAAATAGTCCGGTCCTCAAGTGAATTGAAATAGGACGTATCCGTTGACTTGCCCAGTTATTCTATGTAAAAAAAAAATACCGCGGTGTAATGCGTTTTCTGTCCAGAGCGCACTATAATCTACTACAGATATGTATGTATTCGAGAGGAGATGTAGGCTATTCGAGTGGAGGAGAGGCAGTGGTGGTACTCTCTCGCTCTCCCAAAGTGTGTCGTTCAATCGCTTTTCACGCCGTTTCTACACCATCGAGCGCGCTGTAAATACAACACACTTTTCATACCACCAGGGGGCATTGCTCGACAACTGAAGCCACAGCATCAGAGATTCTATATACTAACATAACAGGCTTTGGCAGCATCAGCATCATGGAACCATCATCATTATCACCATCATGTGTAGCTGCTGGAACAGATATAGCCAGCCTACAGGCTATATAATTTATTTACGTCTCTCTTTTTTTGTTGTTGAACTAGCCTACCAAAATAAAATGGATTATGTTTTAGTGTGTCAAACTGATAGACTGCAAAGATCCCTAAACTGGTATTTGTACAAATAAAAATATGCAAACAAAAGTCCATTTTAGTGGTTGCATTAGGCCTGCTTTGATTATGGTATTTTCAGGATGATCAACACCACCTACATCTCCAATTCAAAGCAAGGTCTGGTCCATGGCATCAGAGCTTGAAGTGAACCAGTGCTCAACGCTGTACCCCAAATTTTCTCCTGAAAAAAAAAATGTCCCCTCTTATAGAATTAGCTCTGAAGTATGAAGTACTTTCACCTAAATTTAAAAAAGTAGCCTACCGGCACCTATTTCAGTCCACCTGGGAGAACTGGGTGAAAACAAGTCCCAGTGTAAATGACCCGGGAAGGAAGAGATCTGCACAGTCATAGGTAACTACTGTCTACGGTCTCTATTCCTGGCAGTCATAGGCAACTACTGTCTACGGTCTCTATTCCTGGCAGTCATAGGCAACTACTGTCTACGGTCTCTATTCCTGGCAGTCATAGGCAACTACTGTCTACGGTCTCTATTCCTGGCAGTCATAGGCAACTACTGTCTACGGTCTCTATTCCTGGCAGTCATAGGCAACTACTGTCTACGGTCTCTATTCCTGGCAGTCATAGGCAACTACTGTCTACGGTCTCTATTCCTGGCAGTCATAGGCAACTACTGTCTACGGTCTCTATTCCTGGCTTGTTCCTCTGCACTGTCATCACTAACAGTATTCTTAGGAACAAAGCATCTACACTTCAGATCTGAAAAATAAAGAGAATCCTTTTGATCTTCAAAGACCTGTCTGCAAGTGTCTAGGATTTCTGTCTGTAAGCATCTTACTAGCTCTAGCTATATCAGTTCTGATATTCATTCTTATCCATATCGACCTATTCATCTGATACAGCCATTATCAAGACAATAAGGAATATTATACTGCACTGAGAATCAGAAATCGTGGGATATAGCGCCCTCCTGTGGCATTCCTGCTGAATCTCAAGTCGACTGCCAGCCCCGACACTCCTGTAGATCCAAAAACCCGCATAGGTTTTAGTGCCGCTCAACATCACCCAAACACCAGTGGAGGCTGCCGAGGGGAGGACGGCTCGTAATAATATCTGGAACGGAGCAAATGGAATGGCATCAAAACACATGGAAATCGTGTGTTTCATACCCTTCTACTGATTCCGCTCCAGCCATTACCACGAGCCAGTCCTCCCCAATGAAGGTGCCACCAACCTCCTGTGACGCACACAGCCTACACACACAGAGAGAACACAACAGTGCAGATTTACTTCATTTAATTGATTTCAGTCAGGCAAAAATAGACACCTCAGTAAAAGGAAACAGCGGAGAGTTATTAAGCCCACTAATAAAAGTCATCTACATGTAAAACAACACAGACATATCTGGACCTGGAAGTTACCCGTAGACACTGATCTAAGGCCAGTTTTGCATCCTTCGCCTCAATGATGAAGGTTAGGATTTGGGAAAGCTCTCTGATCCTAGTTCTGTGACTGTATCTTCCAGGTCTGTTCAGCAGGCAGACAGATACATAAACAGGTACGCTCAGGGTTGTGTTCATTAGGGCCCACAACATGAGTGTTCAGGGTTGTGTTCATTAGGGCCCACAACATGAGTGTTCAGGGTTGTGTTCATTAGGGCCCACAACATGAGTGTTCAGGGTTGTGTTCATTAGGGCCCACAACATGAGTGTTCAGGGTTGTGTTCATTAGGGCCCACAACATGAGTGTTCAGGGTTGTGTTCATTAGGGCCCACAACATGAGTGTTCAGGGTTGTGTTCATTAGGGCCCACAACATGAGTGTTCAGGGTTGTGTTCATTAGGGCCCACAACATGAGTGCTCAGGGTTGTGTTCATTAGGGCCCACAACATGAGTGTTCAGGGTTGTGTTCATTAGGGCCCACAACATGAGTGTTCAGGGTTGTGTTCATTAGGGCCCACAACATGAGTGTTCAGGGTTGTGTTCATTAGGGCCCACAACATGAGTGTTCAGGGTTGTGTTCATTAGGGCCCACAACATGAGTGTTCAGGGTTGTGTTCATTAGGGCCCACAACATGAGTGCTCAGGGTTGTGTTCATTAGGGCCCACAACATGAGTGTTCAGGGTTGTGTTCATTAGGGCCCACAACATGAGTGCTCAGGGTTGTGTTCATTAGGGCCCACAACATGAGTGTTCAGGGTTGTGTTCATTAGGGCCCACAACATGAGTGCTCAGGGTTGTGTTCATTAGGGCCCACAACATGAGTGCTCAGGGTTGTGTTCATTAGGGCCCACAACATGAGTGCTCAGGGTTGTTTTCATTAGGGCCCACAACATGAGTGTTCAGGGAGACCAGGTGAAACCTCCCAGTTTCAGTCTGTTCTTACGCTTGGCACCTAATGAACTGGACTCAGGTATTTCACATAAGTCAGAACATAGTAACAAAGCTTCCACAGGGTTTCTCTCCCTTCTGTTCAAAGTTAGCAAAAAAAAAAAGAAGGAAAATGGTCTTAAAATACCAGGCTGTTTCCACCGAATGAATAGCCAATTCTGCTCAGTCTCAAACCCAATTCCCAACATCGTGTGTGTGTGTGTGGGTTCACATCTGTACGGCGCTGGTGGGGACGTCGAACAAGGAGGGATCAAACTGTTGTCCTTTAAAGGGAGCGCCCTCAGCATATCATATACCTTTTACATTTACATTTAAGTCATTTAGCAGACGCTCTTATCCAGAGCGACTTACAAATTGGTGCATACACCTTATGACATCCAGTGGAACAGCCACTTTACAATAGTGCATCTAAATCTTTTACACACACACAGAGAGAGAGAGAGAGAGAGAGAGAGAGAGAGAGAGACAGAGAGACAGAGAGAGAGAGACAGAGAGAGAGAGAGAGAGAGAGAGAGAGAGAGAGAGAGAGAGACAGAGAGACAGAGAGACAGAGAGACAGAGAGACAGAGAGACAGAGAGAGAGAGAGAGAGAGAGAGAGAGAGAGACAGAGAGAGAGAGAGAGAGAGAGAGAGAGAGAGAGAGAGACAGAGACAGAGAGAGAGAGAGAGAGAGAGAGAGAGAGAGAGAGAGAGAGAGAGAGAGAGAGAGAGAGAGAGAGAGAGAGAGAGAGAGAGAGAGAGAGAGAGAGAGAGAGAGAGAGACAGAGAGAGAGAGAGAGACAGAGAGAGACAGAGACAGAGAGAGAGAGAGACAGAGAGAGAGAGAGAGAGAGAGAGAGAGAGAGAGAGAGAGAGAGAGAGAGAGAGAGACAGAGAGAGAGAGAGAGAGAGAGAGAGAGAGAGAGAGAGAGACAGAGAGAGAGAGAGAGAGAGAGAGAGAGAGAGAGAGAGAGAGAGAGAGAGAGAGAGAGAGAGAGACAGAGAGAGAGAGAGAGAGAGAGAGAGAGAGAGAGAGACAGAGAGACAGAGAGAGAGAGAGAGAGAGACAGAGAGAGAGAGAGAGAGAGAGAGAGACAGAGAGAGAGACAGAGAGAGAGAGAGAGAGAGAGAGAGAGACAGAGACAGAGAGAGAGAGAGAGAGAGAGACAGAGAGAGAGAGAGAGACAGAGAGAGACAGAGACAGAGAGAGAGAGAGAGAGAGAGAGAGAGAGAGAGAGAGAGAGAGAGAGAGAGAGAGAGAGAGAGAGAGAGAGAGAGAGAGAGAGAGAGAGAGAGAGAGAGAGAGAGAGAGAGAGAGAGACAGAGAGAGAGAGAGAGAGAGAGAGAGAGAGAGAGAGAGAGAGAGAGAGAGAGAGAGAGAGAGAGAGAGAGAGAGAGAGAGAGAGAGAGAGAGAGAGAGAGAGAGAGAGAGAGAGAGAGAGAGTGATGGGTAGGAGAGAAAAATAGATAAGAGTGGAATGTGCACATACATAAGTGTATACAATCCAAATACAAAACTGCACAACTGGTCTCGCATTTTGTCTAACACTCTTGGGCTCAACATAGTTCAGCACCACAATCCTTCACCTCCAGCCCCATGCCAGTGTTTCCGTTGCACTCCTTTAACTGTGGTGCTGCGCCACAGCAAAATCATTGCCCCAAAAACATGAAACATTTAAAAAAATATATGTATTTTGAGGTGCACTTTGATGATGCTAAAACAGTCCACATTTTACTTTCCCTCTGAAAAGAAAACAAGTAATGAATAGAAAAACTATTATACTATGGCGTTGTCTGATTTATCTACACTGAAAAAAATATAAATGCAACAAGTGTTGGTCCCATGTTTCATGAGCTAAAATAAAAGCTCCCTGAATTTGTTCATACACACAAAAAGCTTATTTATCTCAAATGTTGTGCACACATTAGTTTAAATCCCTGTTAGTTAGCATATCTCATGTGCCAAGATAATCCTTCCACCTGACAGGTGTGGCATATCAAGTAGCTAATTAAACCGTATGATAATTACACAGGTGGACCTTGTGCTGGGGACAATAAAAGGCCACTCTAAAATGTGCAGTTTTGTCACCACACAATGCAACAGATGTCTCAAGTTTTGAGGGGGTGTGCTGACAGCATGCTGACTGCAGGAAAGTCCACCAGAGCTGTTGCCAGATAATTTAATGTTTATTTATCTACCATAAGAGAATTTGGCAGTATGTCCAACTGGCTTCACAACCACAGACCACGTGTATGGCATCTTGCGGGCGAGCATTTTGCTGATGTCAAAGTTGTGAACAGAGAACCGCCCCATGGTGGTGGTGGGGTTATGGTATGGGCAGGCATAAGCTACAGACAACAGACAATTACATTTTATCACTGGCAATTTGAATGCACAGAGATACCGTTACGAGATCCTGAGGCCCATTATCATGCCATTCATCCGCCGCCATCACCTCATGTTTCAGAATGATAAATGCACAGCCCCATGTCGGAAGGATCTGTACAAATTCCTAGAGGCTGAAAATGTCCCAGTTCTTCCGTGGCCTGCGTACTCACCAGACATGTCACCCATTGAGCATGTTTGGGATGCTCTGGATTGACATGTACGACAGCGTGTTCCAGTTCCAGCAACTTCGCACAGCCATTGAAGAGGAATGGGACAACATTCTACAGGCCACAATCAACAGCCGGATCAATTCTATGTGAAGGAGATGTGTCGCGCTGCATGAGTCAAATGGTGGTCACACCAAATACTACTATCCCTACTTTAAAAAAAAAAAGAAGTTCCATGACCAACATAGATTAAAGGCTAATTTATTTATTTCAATTGAATGATTTCCTTATATTAACGGTTGCATGTTGCGTTTGTATTATTGTTTAGTATCTTTACCTAATAAGGCTTGTTGTTGTGTTTTCAATGCAAGATAAATATTCCTCTAACTACTCTTACGAGTGCCATAGGGAGGGAAACCTGCATTTTGACAAGCAGTCAACGCTCACCAATTCTTGCAATCGTGTGCAAAACATCTGTTTTAATGGTCTCCGTTAAAAAGAGGGGGTTCGCAGCCTTCCATTCCTACTTAATCCATTTCTCAAAAAAAAATATGCAAACTGCACCATTTTAAACCCAGAGTTTTTAGCAGCGTCATGGTTACGCATGTTCTGCAATTCCCTGTGAGTGTGTATGGGAGAGTGGGCTAAATGTAATGCGTCAATTGTATGGTAACTTACATGAGCAAGAGTAGTGGCAACCAGGGGAAGTGTTGGGTGAAAAATGCTTAACATTAAGAGGTTTCTGTGAGAAGGCAAGGTGCGTGTTACCCTGGGAGGTGGGTTACACCAAGTTAACCTAACAGGTAAGCCTATATTATTTTCACTGTGAGAAGGAGCATGTTACCCTGGGAGGTGGGTTACACCAAGTTAACCTAACAGGTAAGCCTATATTATTTTCACTGTGAGAAGGTGCGTGTTGCCCTGGGTGGTGGGTTACACCAAGTTAGCCTAACAGGTGAGGCTATATTATTTTCACTGTGTTTATGCAAGTTTTTTGGGCCGTAAAATTCATCAACACGATGCTAACTAGTTAAAAGATTAAATTTGGGATCTAGCTAATGATTAGCCCAATAGGGTAAATGCAGATAGCCAGCCCCATGCTTCAGCATATTTATTTCTAGCCACTATACTGCATCAGTTGGGCTACAGGTGATATCAGTTATGTTATGTTCAAATAATTTTAACAATAATTTTTTTTCCAATATGTTATGGGGCTTATTTCTGGATGTGGGAATTATATTTTCTATGGTGTTAGCGTCATTTTATTTTCATTCATTTTGGAGCAGAATGTATTTTATTTTTTTAATGTCACCAGAACTGAGCTTCTCTAGATACAAAATGATCTGGGTGGGACCCTTCAACCCCCCACTGCTACACATTCTTCCAGAGTAAACACTGTTCTATACACACGTGCCGCTATACCCTTTTCAAGAATATGAGACTTGTGTGTGCTCTCACCATCTCGTGGCCCTGTAGTTTCTGGCGGTAGTCATAGGTGAGTGCGTCCAGCACGGCGTGCTCCTCCTCATCCACAGTGGCCATCGAGCGCTCCCTGTTGATCTGGTTCACATTCATCTCCTTCTCTCCCTCCTGCACTCCACCACACCTCACCACTCTTACTGAGAGACAACTACAGACAGAGAGAGAGGGAGAGTCAGCGTGTGTGTTGGAGTCTATACATATTTGTGTGTGTGTGTGTGTGTGTGTGTGTGTGTGTGTGTGTGTGTGTGTGTGTGTGTGTGTGTGTGTGTGTGTGTCTGACTATCAGTGCCTGTGCGCGTTAGGGATGGGCACGGTTATTAATTAATTAATCTCCTTCTTCTCAGTGTGTGTGTGTGTCTGACTATCAGTGCATGTGCGTGTTAGGGATGGGCGCGGTTATTAATTAATTAATCTCCTTCTTCTCAGTGTGTGTCTGACTATCAGTGCCTGTGCGTGTTAGGGATGGGCGCGGTTATTAATTAATTAATCTCCTTCTTCTCAGTGTGTGTCTGACTATCAGTGCCTGTGCGTGTTAGGGATGGGCGCGGTTATTAATTAATTAATCTCCTTCTTCAGTGTGTGTCTGACTATCAGTGCCTGTGCGTGTTAGGGATGGGCACGGTTATTAATTAATTAATCTCCTTCTTCTCAGTGTGTGTGTGTGTGTGTGACTATCAGTGCCTGTGCGTGTTAGGGATGGGCACGGTTATTAATTAATTAATCTCCTTCTCAGTGTGTGTGTGTGTGTGTCTGACTATCAGTGCCTGTGCGTGTTAGGGATGGGCACGGTTATTAATTAATTAATCTCCTTCTCAGTGTGTGTCTGACTATCAGTGCATGTGCGTGTTAGGGATGGGCACGGTTATTAGTTCATTAATCTCCTTCTCAGTGTGTGTGTGTGTGTGTCTGACTATCAGTGCCTGTGCGTGTTAGGGATGGGCACGGTTATTAATTAATTAATCTCCTTCTCAGTGTGTGTGTCTGACTATCAGTGCATGTGCGTGTTAGGGATGGGCACGGTTATTAATTAATGAATCTCCTTCTTCTCAGTGTGTGTGTGTGTCTGACTATCAGTGCATGTGCGTGTTAGGGATGGGCGCGGTTATTAATTAATTAATCTCCTTCTCTCAGTGTGTGTGTGTCTGACTATCAGTGTCTGTGCGTGTTAGGGATGGGCACGGTTATTTGAACACCTGAACGTTCTTGTGTCAGTGTTCAATTTAGAATATATTTATTTAGGCCTTTATCATCAATTAAAAAGCTTCGTCTTAATTAAATTATCCTTGTGACATTGTTACATACAAGGATATACCATGATATTTTAAAATCTTCATTTTAATAAAAATACACTTTTGAATGTCGCTTTTCTTGACGGTGTGTTGAGCTACTGCTGGGCATTTAGCCCTCCCTCCAGCCCTGACAGTATGCTATTTTCCCCTATTCATATAGCGATTACAGGCGCACACCTAACAGAGGACAAAAACACAGATCAATGCAAAACATTCAACAGAATTTGTTTTTGTATTAGTTCTATTATGGCAAACGTCAGACTTCTCGTTCACTGTTGCTGCATGTCCTCTGTTGCAGTGATCTAGTCAAGTCACCAAACCTCGAATCCGAGTGGAGTCCCAAGTCCCTAGTGTTCAAGTCCAAGTCCTTTATACTCAAGTCACGAGTCAAGTCACAAGTCCCTTGGTAGTGCACATTTGTATAAGGCTAAATAGATAATAGAGCTATTTAAGAAAGGTGCAATATGTCCAAATTGCCCCGCCATTTCCTGGTTGCTAAAACTCAAATAGTTCACCTAATTTCAGTTTATGTAACCAAACAAGCAAGTATAGTGTAGAGAATCATATATGATATGTTTTTGCTGTTTGAAGCTAATGTACATAACCGAAAGTAAGACACAAAAACAAACGTAATAATGGGAAGCATAGAAATAGCACGCATTGAATAGATCTACCACTTCTTAGACTTATAGATCTGTCATTCTCATTAAAAGCAACTCTATGTGAATTTGGTCGGGTCGCCCAAAAAGTTACATATTGCAGCTTTAACATCTGCTGTTGCAGCTAGTATGTAGAGTTATGCAAAAGAGATTTCCTGACAACAGAGTCACCACTGGTCTTGTGATTTGAGTCCCGAGTCAAGTCCGGTTCCTGGACTCGAGTACGAGAACACTGCACTGTTGTACTGCCCTTCGGTATTTGAGTCAATGGCAATTATTATTTTTAGAATTACTACTATCCGGATATCCTAAAAATGTCATAATATTATTTGAATAGTGAAATAATTCAAATGCCCATTCCTAGTGTGTGTGTGTGTACTCACCACCACACAGTGTCCAGGTTCCATAGTGAGTTGTCAGTGTTGATCTTGTGTGTTTGTTCTCCTTCCATCAGTACCTTCTCTCCTGTTCCCTCCTTCAAACACACACTGCCTGGCTGCATGTTCACACACACCTGGACAGAACCACCCACCCACACACACAAATTAATAGACCTACTCAATATAAACAGGGTTGTGCACCTAAATTGACAAATGTCGGCGCACACAAAGAAATGTAGGTGCACAATGAAAAATATTTGAGATATCAAAGCTAGAATCCTTCATTTTTCTAGGTGCACTGGTGCTCCTAAATTAAAATTCCAGGTTGCACAGCAAAATATTTGGTCGCATATGTGAGTATAATGGTCGCACTGTAGAGCCCTGTTGGGGTCAATTCCATGCCTATAGGGAGATTCTACCAAATTCAAAATTCTCAAAATGTATTTTGTAGGGCATTTTAGCAAATATGTAAAGTTACAGTATTAATACTTCGCATACATGTTTCAACCCCTGGAGACATGTTTAACTCAGGAATAACATAGACTGGACACATGAAGTTCATCACATTAACTTATTTGGAACTGGGGGGCAGTATTGAGTAGCTTGGATGCCCAGAGTAAACTGCCTGCTACTCAGACATAAAAGCTAGAATATGCATATAATTAGTAGATTTGGATAGAAAACACTCTGACGTTTCTAAAACTGTTTGAATGATGTCTGTGACATAACAGAACTCATATGGCAGGTAAAAACCTGAGAAACCATCCAACCAGGAAGTGGGAAATCTGAGGTTTGTAGTTTTTCAAGCCATTGCCTATCGAATATACAGTGTGTATGGGGTCATTTTAACAGTCTTTAGAACCATGTTTGAGGCTTTTACTGTGAAGTGGGGGCGAATGAGAGCTGTTTGAGTCAGGGATCTGCCACACGTGAGAGCGACCTGCGTTCCATTGCATTTCTGAAGACAAAGGAATTCTCCGGTTGGAACATTATTGAAGATTATGTTAAAAACATTCTAAAGATTGATTCTATACATCGTTTGACATGTTTCTACGGACTGTAACGGAACTTTTTGACTTTTCATCTGGACCTAGTGATCGCACCTCATGAATTTGGATTACTGGGCTAAACGCTCTAACAAAAAGGAGGTATTTGGACATAAATGATGGACTTTATCGAGCAAAACAAACATTTATTGTGGAACTGGGATTCCTGGGAGTGCATTCTGATGAAGATCATCAAAGGTAAGTGAATATTTATAATGCTATTTCTGACTTCTGTTGACTCCACAACATGGCGGATACCCGGAATGGCTTGTTTTTGAGTCTGAGCGCCGTACTCAGATTATAGCATGGTGTGCTTTTTCCGCAAAGTTTCTTAAATCTGACACAGCGGTTGCATTAAGGAGAAGTGGATCTAAAATTCCTTGCATAACACTTGTATCTTTTAGCAATGTTTATTTATGAGTATTTCTGTAAATTGATGTGGCTCTCTGCAAAATCACCAGATGTTTTGGAACTACTGAACATAACAATGTAAACTGAGATTTTTGGATATAAATATGAACTTCATTGAACAAAACATACATGTATTATGTAACATGAAGTCCTATGAGTGTCATCTGATGAAGATCAACAAAGGTTAGTGATTAATTTGATCTCTTTTTCTACTTTTTGTGACTCCTCTTTGGCTGGAAAAATGGCTGTGTTTTTCTGTGACTAGGTGCTGACCTAACATAATCGTTTGGTGTGCTTTCGTCGTAAAGCCTTTTTGAAATCGGACACTGTGGCTGGATTTACAACAAGTTTATCTTTAAAATGGTGTAAAATACTTGTATGTTTGAGGAATTTTAATTATGGGATTTCTGTTGTTTTGAATTTGGCGCCCTGCACTTTCACTGGCTGTTGACGAGGTGGGACGCTACCGTCCCACATATCCCAGAGAAGTTAACACAAATAGTTCACACAGACATGTATGAAGGTTATAATATAAAGATTTAAAAAAGGAAATATGTAGAAAGAGGAACCATGTGGTCACCATGGTTACCTGTCTGCCCTTGACAACGGTCTTGGGGATGTTGACGCGGACCTCAACATAAGGGTAGTCCTGAGACCAGCTGTAGGAGTCCCTCACCGCCTCGTTGCAACTGTCTAGACTGGCCTGGTGCACCACCTGACCACTGATAGACAGACAAACACACAAATGAATAGGCCTACTCAATACAAAGGTTTGGGATCGATTCCATCCCAACAGGGAGATTCTACCAAATTCAAAACTGCCAACGTCTATTTTGTAGGGTAATTGTGCAAATATATAAAGCAAGTGTCCCATGTAGAACAGGTCACCTACCACCTATTACTTTGCGGACCCCTTTCCATTGAAGAAGCACTAGGAAAGAACCATTCCTATTGGTATGACCAAGACAGGCAGTACAATACTACTGTAACTCAGTAGGAGCAGATGCTCTAGAGCAGGGGATCTTAAACATGTTCAGCCTGGGACTCAAATGAGAAATTCTTTGTTTTCCTGGGACCCAAGCTTGGGAAAATATGCAACTTTACATAAATATCGGTACATTTCATTGCCCTTATACCTAAAACAAATGCAATAGAGACAAAAACAAATAACAACGATATTAAATATCCATATAAAAATATATTAATGTTTATTTTTCCCAATTAAAAGCACTCTTACATATCTGTCTCGGTTGGAACTGTTGCTGTTAAAATACAATAATGTATACAGTAAGATGTACAGTAGGCCTGATTGTTCATCTTCATCTGTACTGTTACTAGGGTTACACTATCAGTAGCTTAGCTTGCTTTGGCGAATGTCAGCTGTTATCTGTGTACAAGGACAGGGGATTGTATGAAAGAGAAACTCACATATATTATGAGAGTCAGTTAGTACTCCCTTATTTCTGCTTATCGTCACCTGTTATAAAATGACAATGCCTTGCTAGCTGACTTTTCCACTGTCGAGGCACTGATTCCTGAAGCATTCTGCCCTGTTCTGAAAGAACTCCCTGGGTTTACCGTCATGCTGTGGATGTTTGGTCAGGACGTGTCTTTTTTAATCATTTGTTCGTTATGCGAGACGCATTACTAAGCACTTCCACACACAAAACACATTGTGTGTGCTCCGCGTTATAAGCTTGTATGAAAGAGAGAGAGAAACTCATCGCTGTATATACGTTTCATGACAATTGAGTGATCTTCAAGAAAACTGCAGAAAAATACATTGAGAATCACACGGGCATCTCCCTCTCACACAGCTGCCAAACTGAGCAGAGACCGCTGCTGAGCATAACGCGCATTGAATAGAGAACACAGATGCACAAGGCCAAATCAATTCCAGTAATTCATTTAACAGTTATACATTTACACGTCTCGACCCACCATTAACAGGTCCGCGACCCATACTTTAAGAAAGGCTGCTCTAGAGTCTGAGCAGGCTGCTGCCAGGTCTCCCTGTGATGAATGCTGGGCTGCACTGCTGCTCTGGGGCTGGCTGGAAGAGGTAGGCCTCGTACTAGAGGCTGTGCTGGGCTCTCCAGAACCCGAGACAGAACTCTCTCTGGGCAGCAGGCTCTGTCCTGACTCCCCTGGGCTCCACCGGCTGCTTGGTGGCCTGTACCTCTAGCTCCTGCACCATGGGGGGCGCTACCCAGGCCGTGTGTCTCTGCTGCAGCTCCCTCTGCTGCCTCTCTCCGTCCAACTCCACCACATGCTCAAACAGACAGGACTGTGCAGATAATGAGCCAAGTACATAATCAACCCTTAATCACTTGTTGTGTACGTTAAAGGGTGGAGTCTGCAAGATGACATCATAGACAAGGGGCCGATATTCCAAATAGTCAAATTAAATACATTTTATTGGTTGTGTATGCATATTTTGCGGACGTTATCGCGGGTGTAGCGAAATGCTAATGATCCTAGCTCCAACAGTGCAGTAATACCTAACAATACAAGAAAATCCCCAAAATCAGCATCTAAATATGTATGAACATTGTGTGTATGAACAGTATATGAAAAGAAAAAGGTGTACAGCAGTAGTTATACAGGATTAGCCTTGACTAGAATAGTGTACTCTGTGTGTGTGTGTATATATATATATACACGAAGTAGGTAAAACTGTGTTAACATAATTAAAGTAAACATTGTTCAACGACAGTCTCTAAGGTGCAGGGTTGAGTACCGGGTGGAAGTCAGCTAGTAACAGTGACAAATGTTCAGGGCAGGGTGCTGGGCATAGGCATGCTATTCGTAACCAACTCAGCTAAGACTACTGATATTTTCCATATGAGCTTAAATGCAAAGGGGAAGTAACAATGATGAGAGTCTTGGCCAATTAGGTCACTGCTGATGTATGTTGCAAGCTGGGCTCCCGAGTGGCGCAGCAGTCTAAGGCACTGCATCTCTGTGCTAGAGGCGTCACACTACAGACCCTGGTTCGATTCCAGGCTGTATCACAACTGGCCTTGATTGGGAGTCCCATAGGGTGGCGCAGCTTCATTCGGGTTTGGCTGGGGTAGGCCATCATTGTAAAGAAGACTTTGTTCTTAACTGACTTGCTTAGTTAAATAAAGGTTAAATAAATACAAAAATCGAACTTTAAAAAATACATCATAGAATATCGGCTCCTTTTCTAACTAGTAACCAACACAGCCAAGACTGACATATGAGCTTAAATGCAAGGGGCAGTGCCAATGATGGCAGATTAGGTTGATGTCTATTGTTTGATGACAATCTTACTGAGTTAAAAACAGAGTTGAAACTAAACAGGGGAACAGAATTGTAGGGAGAAAACAGACCAGCCTACATGGCTAACACAGAAACGTGTCAAATGTTTAGCTAGCTACTGTAGTTAACTATATTACGTTTCGGACCATCTTCTCGGCCACCCCTGGAGAGAAGCACATACGGTCATTGGGGGTTGACAGCAGGCGGTAAAAGTCTGTCTTGCGGTACAGAAAACCGAAGTAGACCTCAATGAAATTATGGATGTTTCCAACATGCTGCAAGATTCCAAGTAGAGCGTTGTCATACAACTCTATCATTTCCATAGACGACGGCATTGTAGATTTGAACTTTTTTTAATATGTCACAAACTGTTATATTTCAATAAAATCACATTTATCGCAAACTTTTAAAGTTGTTCGCTGACTAAGAATATGTTACTTTTATTGTAATTTCTATGTAGGAACTGAAAATTGTCCGCAGGGAACACCATGCGCAAATCAAGGTTCCTATTTCAAGATGTTATCAAAATGATTTCATATAATACAATCATATATATCATTAACACATATAATTGGTGTTTATATAAGACTGTTGATAAAATGGTACAGTTAAAATAATATGAATAATATATGAGAACATTGGAGAGTAAAATTCTTTCCACTAGTTACTACAGCCACAAAGTCAAACTGACAAAGTCAGTTATTATTCATTTAGGTTTAGGGTTAGGCATAAGGTTAGCATTGTGGTTAAGGTTAGTTTTAAAATCACGTTTTAAAAATATAAATGGTAGAAATGGGGTTTATTACTTTGTGTTTGTGGTAACTAGCGATGGCCGTTTATGGGTTAGGGTTAGGCTCTATTCAGGGCAGAGCCCCACCTGTTTTCAGCCCCACATTTTTAGCTAAAAAAAAAATTTTTTTGAGGGGGATTACCTGTTTTGCATGTCATTTTGGCAATAATACATATCACGTATAATTTTGCAAAAAATGTAAAAAATATATAATAATTGAGTTAATTAAGCAGCATACAAACATTATCTATTTTGTGCTTTCTTAAGTAATGCAGCTCAAAGATGCAGGTGTTTCAGCCATGCTCAGTGCTTTCTGTGGTGGTGGGGCAGCTTATGGAAAATATAGAGCGTAGGTGTTGGTAAAGTTCTCTAG
Source organism: Oncorhynchus keta (assembly GCF_023373465.1). NCBI lineage: Eukaryota > Metazoa > Chordata > Actinopteri > Salmoniformes > Salmonidae > Oncorhynchus > Oncorhynchus keta. The sequence continues at coordinate 41,204,198 of NC_068426.1, forward strand.
TTGTGCCATGATTAGCTCAGTGTTCTGTCACTTGGGGACAGTACGTCACCACCAAGTCTAAGGGTAGACCTCGAAAATTCAAGTCACTTAGGTACTGCCATAGAGTTATATTAGAAATGTCCATCCAAGAAGGCTCAAGGCCATTGGCCACATATAACGTAATTTGACGTCATTTTATATCTACAGTAGCTTTGATTGGACTGATATTTTCAAAATCTTAGCTAGCCGTCGTCATCATGAATCAAGTCGACAATCTACTTTTAATCCTTGTCATATGAAGAGAAATAATTAAGAGAAATTATAGATAAAATGTGTCAGTGCTCATTGGCCATTTGACATAAACATTACACAGCAAGTCAGAAATCGCAAATTCAACAACGAGTGGCTAACTGCAAGCATTTCAAAGCAATCACTAGCCTGCTATTCAATGGAGTGGCTGTGTGGTCCCACATTTGGGATTAAGTGTCTCTGTTCCAAGTTAAAATGATAAACATTCAACATTGGCCATGCTGTCAATGAAGCATGATTTGTGCCATGCGCAAAACAACTGTTAACTCGGAACTGCGAAAAACTTGACTTCAGTGAGTTCCAGACAACTGGGAATTCTGGGAGAAAAAGAGCTCCGACTGGGAAATGTGTTTTGAACGGTCATCCAACTCGAAATTGTATGTCGGGAACTCTGGCCTCTTTCTTTTTTTTAATATATATTTTTTATTTTTTTATTAACAACAAATCAATACATAAAGCACATGAGGGAACACAAGCATACATAGATTACAAACAATGGACAATCGAGCTAGGGGGTAAAATATCACATTACAATTACACAAGGACCTTAAGGGACATGCATATACTTACAATTCTAACAGCTTTTTTGTTAGTAGAGCATTTAACCGTCTTAAAATACAGTTCAATTTCTTTTTGTAGGATACGAAAATGTGGTTTTCTGTTTGTAAATTTACATTTGTGTATATGAAATTTGGCCAAAAGAATAATGAAATTAATTACATAAAAATGATTCCGCTTATTTCTATTGTATGTAAAGAATCCAAACTCTGGCCTCTTTCTATAGCTACGACCTGAAGATCAATGACGTCATCATGATTCAACCTTGTTTTTTCCCCCCGAGTTCCCAGTTGTCTTGAAAGCACCATAAATCCAGAGAATGCCAGACTTTGATGACAAAATTTGCCCACGAAGGACCGCCGCACCACCTTCCTGTTCAAGTGAGCACACCACAACAAGGTGTCCAAAAATGTATTGTATGCTGCTGCATAAATGATGTAATATGCCAGGGAGATATGTATACTGTAGCTAAGAAAGTAACACTATGTTGTGTAGTAAGCTGTTAGTAGCCCATGTGCCTCACCCTAATAATTTGGTCTATTTACCCCTCTTAATTTCACCTACTGTTCTGACTTGGTGGTGCACATGTAGCCTATAACCTGTTTATAACCAAGTAAGCCATAACAGCGGTTGAATTTTTTTTTTAAGGCAGTAAATGAAGCTGGATTAACTGTTTCGCTGCCAGACAAGGCTCCACTGATAGTCTGGTGTAGCAGTGGTAAGATGTTGGGACTGCTGCTGGCACAGCTTTATGTAGACCCAAGTTTGTGGGCACCGTTTGTCACCGTTATAATGTAATTAATGCATTGTTTAGTTTTGTGTTGCGTAGTGGTTTGCTGGCATGCATCCCTCTACTTGTATTTTTTTTTTGCCCCACTAAGATTAACATGATGAAATCGTCACTGGTTATTGGGCTTGATGGATTCCCACTTTTGTCCAAATTTGAAACGTTTAGCATTTTGGGTAACCCTTAACCTAACCTAATTATCCTAAACTGCTACGTAAAGTCAAATCTGACGTTCATTTGACACAAGCTGTACCCCTTCTAGCCATGCCCAGGCCATTGGCCCCTCCCACAAACACTTTCGTTAGTCAAAATGGCTGCGTCTTTGAGCTGTCGGGCTGTGAAATTATCGGTGAGAAGCATGTTTACATTTAGTCCATAATTCGACAACATTATACTTTAAAGTATTGTTACGTTTTAACTATGAACCGTTTTTGTTTAGATACGTGTGTGGGCTTGGAGAAAGTGTGTTTCTGGCTGGCTAGCCGATGTAGCTAACGTTAGCTGTCAATGTTACTTGTCTGTTTCTCGGTGTCTTTGCATTCATGTCTTTGCATCACAGATCGCGCTTGCCAGAGTCGGTACTTCGATATGCGTCAACTCTGGGACACGAACACTTCATACCACTGCAATATGCTGCAAGGTATCTTTTATTCGAAGACTAAACGTTACAGCATTTCCATCCTCCACATTGGACATTACCTAGTCACTCACTTGCTGCTGACAAAGCTGCTTTCAACTAAACATCTGTACCTTTGTTTTGTCTTAGAATCGGGCAGCCCGTATCCGAGTGGGGAAAGGAGACCGCCCACTGACCTATGAGCAAGCCCTCCACCCCCACCACATAGGCCACCGCAAAGGTTGGCTTTCCCAGCACACTGGTGAGTTTAAAAATAAAAAAAATCCTACACACTGAGTTATCTGATCTTATCTGTAAAGACAACCCCAACCGTATTCGCGAATATGCTGTCCTCGGGGCTAGCCTTCAACCCATCAGTTAATTATGCAGCTAAGTAAATTTCATAATTGTTCAAGTATTCCTGATGTTTCTCCCTCTATCCTCTATTCGTCCCTCTTTATCGCCTAGGCAACTTACAGGGAGAGGGAGGAGCATCCGATCGTACAGTAGAGGACATGTTTGTGCGGCGTTTCATCTTCGGCACCTTCCATAACTGCCTAGCCAATGAGGTTGTGATAAAGCGGCGCGGGAACATGCTGGTGGTGTGTGCCCTGATGGTGCAGAAACTCCCTCCTCAGAAGTTCTACTTCCTTATTGGCTACACAGAGACGCTGCTCTCCCACTTCTACAAGTGTCCCGTCAAGATGGAGGTCCAGACCTTAGCGGACAAGGCTGTCTACAAGTACCTCTGAGGAGGAACAGGAACTGCTGACGTAGGACTTTGTGGAAGGACTTAGACACAATAGTTACCATTGTTAAAGCTACATTCTGGGAACCAAACACAACAAAATGGTCACCCCACCACTTGTTTTGCTATATACCTGAGGGATGAGATTAGGAAACTAACATTTCTCAAATTCATAAATCACACCCTAGATGCATGGACTGACTCACTGACAGTCCATGACATCCACATGATAATTTTAAACATTGAGGGGTTTACGTCCTTGTTTGTAACCAGTGAATAAAACCTTATATTTTGAGATAGGCTCATGAGGCTACCGGTATATATTCTTCCAAGAGTCAATGGGTATCTTATAACTTGTAAGTGTGAAGGCTTGAAATGACCAGATTCCCAGACTAGCTTTACCCTGGGAGAAAAACCTTTTGAATAAAGAATATTTGAACGTGTCTATTGAAATCTGTTTTCACATGGAATGCCTTGCATTTATTTACCTTGTGTGTGTTAAACAACTGCCTCAGCGCTGGCTGTTCACAGTAGGAAGGAATAGACGGGTTAGCTGACAACGTCACAAACGATGCACACAATTTAATGGGGCAGAAGTCTGTTATTCTGGATGGGCAGATGGCTAGCAACAATGACAAGAAGCTGCCATGTGGGGAATTGTAGGTGGCTATTTTATCTTGTTCTTTATACCATGTCTTGTTTTGACTGATGTCATGCCTATGCTAATATGGCTCAAATCTGCTAGTTAGCTAACCAACAACTGCAACAATGTATTTGAGAGAAATGCTCACTGTGCAAATGTACTTGTGTTTTCAATAAACATTGGAGACGAAATATAGTTTACATGTCAACAATCTATGCCAAACCTGTCCGGTTTGCCCCATAGTTTCGCACACACAGCAGAGGTCTGGTGAAACGCACATTGCAGATTAATGTATAGAAACGGACAAGCTTCTATCCACATCGATATTCGGGACAATAGTGGAGAGGGTAGGTAGCACAATACCAATGTTAAGTTCCTTTCTGTTCTACCCGATGACACATCACAGACAAACTGAAACACTGGTCCACCCACACAGACCGTGTGGTGATGAAGGAGATGATCGCTTCAGGAAACAGCGCCTATCTTCAACCTCAGGAGGCTGAAGAAATTTCAAGGCTTGTCAACAAAAACAAAACTTTACAGATGCACAATCGAGAGCATCCTGTCGGGCTGTATCACCGCCTGGTACGGCAACTGCTCCACCCACAACCGTAAGGCTCTCCAGGGGTAGTGAAGTCTGCACAACGCATTACCGGGGGCAAACTACCTGCCCTCCAGGACACCTACAGCACCCGATGTCACAGGAAGGCCAAAAAGATCATCAAGGACAACAACCACCCGAGCCACTGCCTGTTCACCCCGCTATCATCCAGAAGGCGAGGTCAGTACAGGTGCATCAAAGCTGGGAGCGAGAGACTGAAAAACAGCTTCTATCTCAAGGCCATCAGACTGTTAAACAGCCATCACGACATTGAGTGGCTGCTGCCAACATACTGACTCAACTCCAGCCACTTTAATCATGGAAATTGTATGTAATAAATGTATCACTAGTCACTTTAAATAATGTTTACATACCCTACATTACTCATCTCATATGTACAGTGGGGCAAAAAAGTATTTAGTCAGCCACCAATTGTGCAAGTTCTCCCACTTAAAAAGATGAGGCCTGTAATTTTCATCATAGGTACACTTCAACTATGACAGACAAAATGAGAAAAAAAACAAATCCAGAAAATCACATTGTAGGATTTTTAATGAATTTATTTGCAAAATTTGGTGGAAAATAAGTATTTGTTCACCTACAAACAAGCAAGATTTCTGTCTCTCACAGACCAGTAACTTCTTCTTTAAGAGGCTCCTCTGTCCTCCACTCGTTACCTGTATTAATGGCACCTGTTTGAACTTGTTATCAGTATAAAATACTTTTTTGCCCCACTGTACCTTATCCCGGTCCTGCTGTTTCGACCCTCTCTCTCTGCTGCACCTGCTGTCTTTACCCCAGAATGCTCGGCTATGAAAAGACAACTGACATTTGCTCCTGAGGTGGTGTGTCACGCCCTGATCTGTTTCACCTGTCCCTGTGATTGTCTCCACCTCCCTCCAGGTGTCGCTTATTTTCCCCAGTGTATTTATCCCTGTGTTTCCTGTCTCTCTGTGTCAGTTCGTCTTGTCTGTTTTAAGTCAACCAGTGTTTCTGTGCTCCTGCTTTTGCTATTCTCTCTTTTGCTAGTCCTCCCGGTTTTGACCCTTGCCTGTTTTCTGGACTCTGTACCCGCCTGCCTGACCAGTCTGCCTGCCTGCCACTCTGTACCCCCTGGACTTTGATCTGGTTTTGACATTTTGCCTGTCCATGACCATTCTCTTGCCTACCCCTTTTTGGAACTAATACATATTAAACACCCAAACCATCTGCCTCCCGTGTCTGCATCTGGTTCTGGCCCTGAGCCTTATATGGTGAACTGTTGCACCCCCTGTTGCACCACTATGATTATTATATGACGCCGCTGGTCATCTATGAACGCTTGAACATCTTGAAGAACGATCTGGCCATGTACTCTCATGGCCAGATCGAGGGGAGGGCTGAGCTAAATACTCTTTGTATGTTCTCTGTTTCACCCTTCCGTGCCAGGTGCCAAAGCATTAAATCAAGGTGGCGACCTTGGGGTAGGATAGACTATACATTTGAAACATCTTAAAATCGCTTAAGGACACCCATGTCCGATTTTATGGCTCAGGGGCCCAGATACCAGTTACTGAGACCTGCTTTATGGTGACCTCTGGTCTTACAGAGGGTACCTAGACACCAAATTCCAATAGGGAATAATCCTCAGAAAATAACATTCTTAACAATGCTTATTGATAACTGGAAGAACAATTTTCATAAATGCAGTGCAGTGCCATATATTTTTTTACATCTTCAACATAGGTATCGCTGGAAAACCTTCTGTATGATCTCGTATATACTATTTTAGGCCCAGCCCTTGGAACCTTTGCTTTTATGAATATAGCCACTATATTATGGTCGCTATATCCAATGGGTGTTGATACAGCTTCAGAACAAAGTTCTGCAGCATTAGTAAAGATATGATCAATATACTTGAATGATGTAGTTCCTCTGTTTGTAAACACTGAGGTTGATTGATAACCTTACACATATTACAGGCATTGATCACAGTCAGCTTCCTCTTGAGTGGACAGCTTGATGAAAAACAGCTACAGTCTATATTTGGGGCACCTAGAATATAGACATCTACGTTAAAAATCACACACAATCAAGCATTTCACACAAACTCAGCAAAAAAATATCCCTTCAACATATCCATTCATTTCAAATGAGTATTTTGGGGGGGAATGAGGGGTAAAATCACTGCAGCAGACTTGACATTGTTGATAGTTCAATGTAAGTCGGGATGGTGTATCATAGCAATCTGCACACATACGTACGTGCACACAGACACAAACATACATGCATACACACATATACGTACGTGCACACACGCATACATACATACTCGCTCACACACTCATAAACAAACTATCCTTTCGCAATGAAGCTGACAGATTAAACACAGTAAATATCAACCAAGCTTCTAAGGCTGCACATGCTCATGCACACACACACACACACACACACACACACACACACACACACACACACCCTTAGCATACAGAGAAACAAAGAATCAACTGGACACAAGGGACAAACAAAATAATCTTTGACAAAAGGCAGATTTAAAGATGTGCTTCTCATTTCAACTTTGTCAACTTCAGAATATGCCAATAACAACTATAACACACAGATAAGCAAGTGGTGATGGTCCCTACAACCAGAGTCCCAGATTGTCCAGCACACTATAGGTCCCAGAGGGAGCTCTGCCGATCTTGTGGTAGCATGCTCATGGATGAAGTTTCCCTTAAGTACAAATATACGATCAGCAAACCCTCCCCCAATCCTAACCTTAACCATTAGTGCTGAAAATACAAAAACTGAACCAAGATCGGCGTCTAGGGGCATTGGCACCCTGCTCCTGGTTGGGTCAACACTGTTAAGTGGCTTTCAGTACCCTTTCCTATGTCCTTCTGTAGCTCAGTTGGTAAATGGCGCTTGTAACGCCAGGGTAGTGGGTTCGATTCCCGGGACCAGAATGTTTACAGAAATGGGATAACTAAAAGCATATATTATTATTATTATTAACTCAAAATGCAATCTTTTTCATCAGTAGGCTTCATAGTGCTTTCATCTGTGCCATCTGTAGTAGAACATGGTAAATAGGAGGGGAGGCCATTTTAAAGTATTAGGATCCCCTGCCACTGCTATGGGATCCATTGTGATGTCACTGAAGGGTTATCAGTAGGCTTCATAGTGCTTTCATCTGTCTAGTAGTAGAACATGGTAAATAGGAGGGGAGGCCATTTTAAAGTATTAGGATTCCCCACCACTGCTAGGGGATCCATTGTGATGTCACTGAAGGGTTATCAGTAGGCTTCATAGTGCTTTCATCTGTCTAGTAGTAGAACATGGTAAATAGGAGGGGAGGCCATTTTAAAGTATTAGGATCCCCCACCACTGCTATGGGATCCATTGTGATGTCACTGAAGGGTTATCAGTAGGCTTCATAGTGCTTTCATCTGTCTAGTAGTAGAACATGGTAAATAGGAGGAGGCCATTTTAATCCATTGTGATGTCACTGATCCCCACCACTGCTAGTAGGGATCCATTTTAAAGTGATGTCACTGAAGGGTTATCAGTAGGCTTCATAGTGCTTTCATCTGTCTAGTAGTAGAACATGGTAAATAGGAGGGAGGCCATAAAATGCCTAGGAACATTGGATAAATAGGAGGCCATTTTAAAGTATTAGAGATTCCCAATAGGAGGGGAGGCCATTTTAAAGTATTAGGATCCCCACCACTGCTAGGGGATCCATTGTGATGTCACTGAAGGGTTATCAGTAGGCTTCATAGTGCTTTCATCTGTCCAGTAGTAGAACATGGTAAATAGGAGGGGAGGCCATTTTAAAGTATTAGGATTCCCCACCACTGCTAGGGGATCCATTGTGATGTCACTGAAGGGTTATCAGTAGGCTTCATAGTGCTTTCATCTGTCCAGTAGTAGAACATGGTAAATAGGAGGGGAGGCCATTTTAAAGTATTAGGATTCCCCACCACTGCTAGGGGATCCATTGTGATGTCACTGAAGGGTTATCAGTAGGCTTCATAGTGCTTTCATCTGTCCAGTAGTAGAACATGGTAAATAGGAGGGGAGGCCATTTTAAAGTATTAGGATTCCCCACCACTGCTAGGGGATCCATTGTGATGTCACTGAAGGGTTATCAGTAGGCTTCATAGTGCTTTCATCTGTCTAGTAGTAGAACATGGTAAATAGGAGGGGAGGCCATTTTAAAGTATTAGGATCCCCCACCACTGCTAGGGGATCCATTGTGATGTCACTGAAGGGTTATCAGTAGGCTTCATAGTGCTTTCATCTGTCCAGTAGTAGAACATGGTAAATAGGAGGGGAGGCCATTTTAAAGTATTAGGATCCCCTGCCACTGCTAGGGGATCCATTGTGATGTCACTGAAGGGTTATCAGTAGGCTTCATAGTGCTTTCATCTGTCTAGTAGTAGAACATGGTAAATAGGAGGGGAGGCCATTTTAAAGTATTAGGATTCCCCACCACTGCTAGGGGATCCATTGTGATGTCACTGAAGGGTTATCAGTAGGCTTCATAGTGCTTTCATCTGTCCAGTAGTAGAACATGGTAAATAGGAGGGGAGGCCATTTTAAAGTATTAGGATCCCCTGCCACTGCTAGGGGATCCATTGTGATGTCACTGAAGCCAGTGCACTTTGTGATGCAACAGAAAAAGGAGAAGCAAGTCTATATGGCTCCATCTCAAATTACACCCTATTTAAATGACACCCCATACAGGGAACTACTATTTACAGGAGCCACACATATACTGCATAGGGCCGGGACGATACTGGCAAAAATGGAAGAAAAAAAACAGACCCAACTCTTTGGTCCTTTAAAACCAATCTGTGTGTAAAATATTGTGCGCTATAGCTTGGAAAATAAAAACATTTCACTCTGGATAACATAATGATGTTTGTTTCCATCAGGGCTGTTTCCCTAAAGAAGTTAAATCCGCTTTGTGTTTTGTTTCCTTTCCACAATATTAACGAGTATTGAAATACTGGTGTCATCCCAGCCCTAATAGTACATTTGTGTATACTATATAGGGAATGTCAATCGAGATGAAACCATGTGCAATGACCAAACACAGCGACGGTTCTGCATTTCCTGTGAGGTCACAAAGGCACCTGAACCTCCATCATGGGATGTCAGAGTGAAGTTCCTGCACTTCCTGCGAGGTCAGAGGGTGATGACCACTTCCCGTGAGGTCATAGTGGTTTCAGGGAGATCCCTCAGTCAAAAGAGGGCTCCGGTTTCAATTGTAAACAGGGCACACAGTGAGGACAGCTATGACCCGGAAGCATAGAGAAAGGGGTGTGGACAGACAACCCCTAATGGCTCCTCCTCCCCGGCCCCCTACCAAGTCCAGCAAACACTAAATAAAACGTGTCTTTGTGCACCACCGGTGTGGGAGACTGGGGAAAAGGAGGAAAAATACCATCCCCTAACACTGGAATTACACATGCATCAGCAGACGACAACTTTTCTCTCAACACGCCTCCCTCTCGCTAACCTGGAGTCTGTGCTGCTCTACTCACCACTAGTAGTCCATCATTATGTACAAAGGATAAACATAGAAAAAAAGGTCCAACGCAGAGATCAACACCTCCTCTTGGTTCTCCATGCAGACTCCACAGACAGCGCCCCCCGGTGGTTTTGCCAGGCCCTACCACACCGTGCAGCGGTGACCAGTGTTCATCGGGGAGCCAGTGGGGCACTGGAAGTGCTCTGCAAAGGCTGGCGAGTTGGAGAGGGTGCCGATGACGCGGTACTTTGGGGGGCTGTGGAGGTCTGTCATGAGTCCCTGGTGGGCATGCTCTGGGGTTCGCACGGAACACCACACCTGAGAGAAGAGAGGGTCCCCCGATAAGTCAGACCGTATCAGACCGTAGCTAGTGTTCTCCTCTCAGGACTTCAAACTGTTGTGTGTAATTCATTCACTTGGACTCAGTTTGGTTGACACTTCTCTCAAACAGTAGTTGTAATAGTCCACTCCTTACTACCACCCCAGAACACCATCACCCCCACTTCTCTCAAACAGTAGTTGTAATAGTCCACTCCTTACTACTACCCCAGAAAACATTCACCCCCGTGTCTTATTCCATGAAGCAGGGCCAGAAATTCATCCTGAGCAGGACCTGACTAGGAAAAACTTTTACAACCTATGATGTGGTCAGGCAAAATCCTTGCAAGTACATTATATATCTGTATATGCATGCATACACGTATGTGGACACGCCTTCAAATTAACGGATTAGACTATTTCAGCCACACCTATTGCCGACAGGTGTATAAAATCGAGCACACCGCCATGCAATCTCCATAGACAAACATTGGCAGTAGAATGGCCTTGCTGAAGAGCTCAGTGACTTTCAACGTGGCACCGTCATAGGATGCCACCTTTCCAACAAGTCAGTTTGTGAAATTTCTACCCTGCTAGAGCTGCCCCAATCAACTGTAAGTGCTGTTATTGTGAAGTGGAAACGTCTAGGAGGAACAACGGCTCAGCCGTGAAGTGGTAGACCACACATGCTCACAGAACGGGACCGCCGAGTGCTGAAGTGGGTACAAAGCAGTCTGTCTTTACCACAGAGTTCACAACCGTCTCTGGATCAATGTTAGCACAAGAATTGTTCGTCTGGCGCTTCATGAAAATGGGTTTCAGTGGACGAGCAGCCACACACAAGTTTAAGATCACCATGCGCAATGCCAAGCGTTGGCTGGAGTGGTGTAAAGCTCGCTGCCAGTGGACTATGGAGCAGTGGACAATTTGACGGACGAATCTGGGTTTGGTAGATGCCAAGAGAACTCTACATACCTGAATGCATAGTGTCAACTGTAAAGTTTGGTGGAGGAATAATAATGGTCTGGGACTGTTTTTCATGGTTCTGGCTCGGCCCCTTAGTTCCAGTGAAGGGAAATCTTAATGCTACAGCAGACAATGACATTCTGTTTCAGCATGACAACGCTCCCATGCAAAGCGAGGTCCATACAGAAATGGTTTGTCGAGATCAGTGTGGAAGAACTTGACTGGCCTGCTCAACCCCTTCAAACACCATTGATATGAATTGGAGCACCTACTGCAAGCAAAGCCTAATCGCCCAACATCAGTGGCCGACCTCACTAATGCTCGTGGCTGAATGGAAGCAAGTCCCCGCAGCAGTGTTCCAACATCTAGTGAAAAGCCGTCCCAGAAGAGTGGAGGCTGTTATAGCAGCAATGTTCCAACATCTAGTGAAAAGCCTTCCCAGAAGAGTGGAAGCTGTTATAGCAGCAATGTTCCAACATCTAGTGAAAAGCCTTCCCAGAAGAGTGGAAGCTGTTATAGCAGCAATGTTCCATCATCTAGTGAAAAGCCTTCCCAGAAGAGTGGAGGCTGTTATAGCAGCAATGTTCCAACATCTAGTGGAAAGCCTTCCCAGAAGAGTGGAGGCTGTTATAGCAGCAATGTTCCATCATCTAGTGAAAAGCCATCCCAGAAGAGTGGAAGCTGTTATAGCAGCAATGTTCCAACATCTAGTGGAAAGCCTTCCCAGAAGAGTGGAGGCTGTTATAGCAGCAATGTTCCAACATCTAGTGGAAAGCCATCCCAGAAGAGTGGAAGCTGTTATAGCAGCAATGTTCCAACATCTAGTGGAAAGCCTTCCCAGAAGAGTGGAAGCTGTTATAGCAGCAATGTTCCAACATCTAGTGGAAAGCCTTCCCAGAAGAGTGGAAGCTGTTATAGCAGCAAAGGAGGGTCCAACACCATATTAATGCCCATGATTTTGGAATGAGATGTTCGACAAACAGGTGTCCACATATTTTTGGTCATGTAGTGTATTTGACTTGAACTCTTAACAGGATGTGTGTAATGCATTCTGTGGACAGTCCCATGACCCACCTGGGCGAATCCCACAAAGAACAGTTGGTCATTGGTCAGGTTGACCACCGGCAGCCTCTTCTCCTCACCGTTCACCTGCACCCATGACTGGTACGCCTGAACAGAACACAAGACAGTACCGAAGAGGAACAGAAAACACCATTACCTCACTGCTGCTACATCATTCTATTTTTTCAACTTAATTGAGGAAAATAAGAACAATCCGAAATTAATTTTTGATACTGTCGCAAAGCTAACTAAAAAGCCGCATTCCCCAAGAGAGGATGGCTTTCACTTCAGCAGTAATAAATTCATGAACTTCTTTGAGGAAAGGATCATGCTCATTAGAAAGCAAATTACGGACTCTTTAAATCTGCATATTCATCCAAATTTCAGTTGTCCTGAGTCTGCACAACTCTGCCAGGACCAAGGATCAAGAGAGACACTCAAGTGTTTTAGTACTATATCTCTTGACACAATGATGAAAATAATCCTGGCCTCTAAACCTTCAAGCTGCATACTGGACCCTATTCCAACTAAACTACTGAAAGAGCTGCTTCCTGTGCTTGGCCCTCCTATGTTGAACATAATAAATGGCTCTCTATCCACCGGATGTGTACCAAACTCACTAAAAGTGGCAGTAATAAAGCCTCTCTTGAAAAAGCCAAACATTGACCCAGAAAATATAAAAAACTAAAAATCGGCCTATATCGAATCTTCCATTCCTCTCAAAAATTTTAGAAAAAGCTGTTGTGCAGCAACTCACTGCCTTCCTGAAGACAAACGATGGATACGAAATGCTTCAGTCTGGTTTTAGACCCCATCATAGTACTGAGACTGCACTTGTGAAGATGGTAAATTACCTTTAAATGGTGTCAGACCAAGGCTCTGCATCTGTCCTCGTGCTCCTAGACCTTAGTGTTGCTTTTGATACCATCGATCACCACATTCTTTTGGAGAGATTGGAAATCCAAATTGGTCTACACGGACAAGTTCTGGCCTGGTTTAGATCTTATATGTTGGAAAGATATCAGTTTGTCTCTGTGAATGGTTTGTCTTCTGACAAATCAACTGCTAATTTCGGTGGTCCTCAAGGTTCCGTTTTAGAATTAGAATTTGAGTATGCTCTCTCTAATTCTCTCTCTTTCTTTCTTTCTCTCTCTCGGAGGACCTGAGCCCTAGGACCATGCCTCAGGACTACCTGGCATCATGACTCCTTGCTGTCCCCAGTCCACCTGGTTGTGCTGCTGCTCCAGTTTCAACTGTTTTGCCTTCGGCTATGGAATCCTGTTCACCGGACGTGCTGCTTTCAACTCTCTAGAGACAGCAGGAGCAGTAGAGATACTCTCAATGATCGGCTATGAAAAGTACTACTGTACTAAGTACAGTACTACTGTACTGTGATTATTATTATTTGACCATGCTGGTCATCTATGAACTTGGTCATGTTCTGTTATGATCTCCACCCGGCACAGCCAGAAGAGGACTGGCCACCCCTCATAGCCTGGTTCCTCTGTAGGTTTCTTCCTAGGTTTTGGCCTTTCTAGGGAGTTTTTCCTAGCCACCGTGCTTCTACACCTGCATTGCTTGCTGTTTGGGGTTTTAGGCTGGGTTTCTGCACAGCACTTTTAGATATCAGCTGATGTAAGAAGGGCTATATAAATAAATGTGATACTATAGAAACATTAACTACCACTCGGCTGGCCCTGAGGTGAAGTATAGTAACAGTATAATAAGAGTCCTGTGTGATAACATATAAGTAACATGTTACATAGTTACTGCTATGTAATTGCTTTAGAATTACATAGCAATGGATTTGGGCAATAACCACTCAAGCCCATCACTGTCCATTACTACAGTTCAGATTCACTACAGTGATTACGGAGTTACTAGACAGACATGTGAGCAACTGAATGTAATGTGTTATCAAGTAGGGAGACCCACTCACATTATAGGCTGCCTTTAGGCCGCCGTTGTCAGCAATGTTCTCTTCCAGCGTCTGCGTGCCATTTATATGCGTCCCATTGATGGTAAACCCATTGTACTGCTCTACCATGCATTCCGTGCGATTGTTAAATGCGTCCACAGAGGAATTTTGCCACCATGGCCGAAGGTTCCCATCTTTGTCGTATTCCCTGCCTGATTAAGGAATACAAATATATATATATTTTTTTAAAGCACACCTGGTGATCATGTACAGTATATGTATACATGCCGGTGTGTGTTGGTCAGTGGGTGTGTTTATGAGTTCTGTGAAGTGTAAGTTAAAAGGTGGACACTAACCCTGGACACCAAAGGCATGAGTGAGTTCGTGTCCCATCACCACTCCGATCCCCCCGAAGTTCAGTGCTCTGCAGAGAATTCACATGGGGTCAGAAATGCAAGCACACATGCACACACTCATATGCACACACACTCACATGCACACACACTCACATGCACACACACTCACATGCACACACACTCACATGCACACACACTCATATGCACACACACTCACATGCACACACACTCACATGCACACACACTCACATGCACACACACTCACATGCACACACTCACTTGGGGTGATGCTGGGCGTAAAAGGGTGCCTGAAGGATTCCGGCTGGGAAGACGATGCCATTGTTGTTGGGCATGTAGTAGGCGTTGACTGTGAGAGGGGTCATACTCCATCTAGGGGGCGGAGACTAGTGTAAGAGAGCAGACCAGTTGAGGCTCTTGAGAGGACAGCTCATAGTTATTTATGGAATGGAATATATGGAGTGGTATAGTATGTGTTTGTTTTTTATAGCGAATAGAGTGCTATTTGGATTTGCTCCATGAGAATATCAAACAATATATATATATATATATATAATGTAATCAGATTAGAAATACTTTTGATAAACTGGATGATTACTTTTTAAATTACTTTTGCATTTAGAAAGGATGTTAGCGAGAGAGAAAAAAAATACATTAGGACACCTTTCAGTTCTCTCGAGGAAGGTTTCGTTTTTTTATCGTAGTAAAGTATGTCGGGGAAAAAAATGACAGGCCTGATGGGGGGAAGACAAGGTGGGATCTTTATGTTGTTTTATCTTTATGGTAAAATGAAGTACTCAAATTTCAGTGGAAAAGCTTTTATGCGCAAATATTAATATAATAACCATCATATCGAAGTAACTCCTCCCACTACAACTTATTAGGATTAAAGGAGCAATATGTACCTTTTGGGGCAATTTGACCAAATTCACATAGAAATGAGAGTTTTTAGATCTATCATTCTACTTGAAAGCAAGTCTAAAATGAGGTAGATATGTTCTTAGGGGGCCATTTCTATGCTTCCCATTCTTACATTTTGTTTTTGTGTCTTTTACTTGATGTTTTGTACACCAGCGGCAAAACAGCTGAAACAACAATATAACTGGTTATAGAAAATATATTTCAACGTGGTTTAGATGGTACAATGATTCTCTACACTATACTAGCTCATCTAGCCACAGACTGAAACTAGCCGAAAAATTAAGAGTTTTAGAAACCAGGAAATGGCGGAGCGATTCCTGCATTGCGCACCTTTAAATGATGAACTTCACAGTGTGGTGAATGTTCAAGATGAGCTTGATGCACCTTTCCAATAAATATCGATGGTCTTATTCTGGGGACATTATAATCTATGCTTGCCTGCCTTTTTTCCATAATAATAATCAGAGCTATTAGCTACAGTGCACGTGCCAATCCCAGAGTGTGCACACTCGCTATATAACGCAAAAATGATTGTTAGAAAACCCTTCAGTAGAGTTAAAAATGCGAGTGTGTATGGTATATGGGAATTTAACTGCAAATGTTATTTCATGTGCCCTACGTCATCTCGCACAGCCTTTTACCTGCAACAAGTCAATTTGATGGAAACATCTCTGGTTGGAAAATTTGCATATTGTTTTTAGAATATTCACATGAAAATCTGTCTAATTGGATGGAAATCTAGCTACTGACATTCAATTCAGTATTGAAAAAAGGCGCAAGTTTAAATTCGTTCCACCTTAGCAGGTCTGACCACAAGTCAGAGACCATTATGATGACACACCAAACGCGTTTGATGGATCCTATGTCTTCTTCTAATGAAGCTTCAAGGGGAAAGTAATCCAATAGTAACTAAAAGTAACAACACTGATTACTTCTAATGAAGCGTCAAGGGGAAAGTAATCCAAAAGTAACTGAAAGTAATACTGATTACAATTTGACAGGTAACTAGTAACTATCGGATTACATTTAGAAAGGAACCTACCCAATCGTGGTTAAGGTCAAGAATCAAGTTAATTTACAGTACAAATATGCACTGAGGTATAGTGACGGTGGTGGTGATGATGAAGACTCACTGGTCACTGTTGGGTGGCTTGCGGAGAAGATCGGCCATCACCCTGGCGGAGAAGTTGTAGAAGTTGAGCGTGTTCTGGAAAAAGTTGTCTTCTGAGACGTCATACTGTGGACAGAGATGGAAAGACAGACAGAGAGAGAGAAATAATTACTCACTGATCTACGGGGCCCTTGACCTTCAACTCGTCAATCATGACAACTGAACGAAAAGGCACCCGCTCACCCCGTCGTAAACATCATCCAGTTCTTTGGGGTCCAGGATAAAGTCAGGGAATCCAATCATTTTGTAGATGGTGTCCGCCTAAAGATCAGGGGGACAAAGTGGATAAGAGAGAGGGCAAGATGGAGGAATGGGGCCGGAAAACCTCCTAGTTCCATTATCTGGAGATCTAAACAAAGAGGGCTATCTATTCAAACTACTGTATTAGAACCTGTAACCCTATAATACTCCCTCCCTGTCCTCTTACACACACGCAGAAACGCAGACACACATGATACCCTGTGGCAACCATGCAACCATGCAACCATGCATAGCCTTTCCAGTATCCATCCCTCCCTGACCTCTTACACACACGCAGAAACGCAGACACACATGATACCCTGTGGCAATCAAGCAACTATGCAACCATGCAACCATGCATAGCCTATCCAGTATCCATCCCTCCCTGTCCTCTTACACACACGCAGAAACACATGATACCCTGTGGCAACCATGCAACCATGCAACCATGCATAGCCTTTCCAGTATCCATCCCTCCCTGTCCTCTTACACACACGCAGAAACGCAGACACACATGATACCCTGTGGCAACCATGCAACCCTGCATAGCCTTTCCAGTATCCATCCCTCCCTGTCCTCTTACACACACGCAGAAACGCAGACACACATGATACCCTGTGGCAATCATGCAACTATGCAACCATGCAACCATGCAACCATGCAACTATGCAACCATGCAACTATGCAACCATGCAACCATGCAACTATGCACCTATGCAACCATGCAACCATGCATAGCCTTTCCAGTATCCATCCCTCCCTGTCCTCTTACACACACGCAGAAACGCAGACACACATGATACCCTGTGGCGATCATGCAACTATGCAACTATGCAACCATGCAACTATGCAACCATGCAACTATGCAACCATGCAACCATGCAACCCTGCATAGCCTTTCCAGTATCCATCCCTCCCTGTCCTCTTACACACACGCAGAAACGCAGACACACATGATACCCTGTGGCAATCATGCAACTATGCAACCATGCAACCATGCATAGCCTTTCCAGTATCCATCCATCCCTGACCTTGTCTTTGGCTGCCGTCCGCGTCTGTTTGTCCATCCACTTGATGTGATCCAGAGCATCGTTGAACGCAGTACGGATCTCATTGATCATCCCCTCTACCTGATAGTGGGGTGAGAGACATACATTAAATGTAAGAAGGAAGAAAGATGGAATAGACCATTCTTCTACAAATAGACTCTGATGTGTAATGAAATACCCACGGCAATCCGAACCAGCCCATCCCTCAACCATAAGGAAGTTTTAATAGAAATATGTAACCACTAAAAATATGAACAATTGTGAGTGACAGTCTATAACCCCCTTGCCAGTCCTCACACTGTGCCTCTCCGCTTCCATGTGTCCCTCTTCTACTTGCCCCTCTTTTCTCTACCCAATAACAATCCCTCCTTTTAATAGTCCACATTTTCTCTTCTTTATCACTCTATATCTATCACTCCTCCCCTCTACAGGACAGGGAACTATTACTAAATTAGTATTTAATTCATTGTAAACATTTATAAGAAATTAGCATAAGCGATCAGCATTATTAATGTTACAATTCATAAGCATTTATAAAATCATTCAAAGCATTTATAGGCATTCATAAACATTGATAAGAATTTAAAATAGCTTATTATAATAAAGTGCTAGCAAATAGGGTTATTTTATGATGGCTGTGTTTACAGTGAGACCCCATGACATTTCACTACACACGGTAACCACGAGGAGGCAGTCATACATCGTTCATCTGGTTTTTAAAAAAACACCACAGGCTTGAATAGACATAAATGCAGTTGTACGCCTATCAAACTCACAATCTTTTTGCTGTGTTTATCAAACGTCGCTTTTACAAAGAGCGCTCCCAGGGCGAAACCGAGCGTGTCGTCTGTGTTCCCAATGCAGGTCTGCCATCGAGGTGTGCGGGGCTGAGCGAACACACGCAGAGACAGACAGACAAGTCTCACACCAGCTGTTTACTCTATCATTTTGGTTGTGAAAAGTGTGTGTACTGCAAGTTTGTGGAGGTAGCACACATTGCTTGCTTGGAGCCTCAAAAAGTGTCACATACAAATTGCAAGTGCTGGTCTCCCGGACACAGATCAAGCCTTGTCCAGTACAAAAAAGCAGCTCAACAGAGGATCTCCATTGAAATAGCTCTTTAGTCCTCGACTAGGCTTAATATGTGTCCGGGAAACCAGACCTAACCAGGTATTTCACAAAGCAGGGTTAATCAATGACATAAGTAAGAATATGGGTTGCTTCCCAAATGATACCATATTCCCTAGTGCACTACTTTTAACCAGGCTCTAAGGGCCCTAGTCTAGGGTAGTGCACTACTTTTAACCAGGCTCTAAGGGCCCTAGTCTAGGGTAGTACACTACTTTTAACCAGGCTCTAAGGGCCCTAGTCTAGGGTAGTGCACTACTTTTAACCAGGCTCTAAGGGCCCTAGTCTAGGGTAATGCACTACATAGGGATTAGGGTGCCATTTAGGATTCAGCCTAAAAAAAACACACCTTCTTGGTTCCATACAGGCGCTCTAGCAGCTTGTCCTGGGCGTTCTCAAAGCGCTGGTCCAGACTGGACGCTCCCTTCAGCACCAGGTTCCAGATCATGTAGTTGTTGAGCAGGCTGAGAGACAGAAGAGACGGGGAGAGATGAGGAGGATAGAGGAAACAGGAGGACAATCCAATGACTTGTTTTCCCACACCGATTACTTCTAATGAAGCTTCAAGGGGAAAGTAATCCAATAGTAACTGAAAGTAACAATACAGATTACATTTTGACAGGTAACTAGTAACTAACGGATTACATTTAGAAAGTAACCTACCCAAAACTGGTTGAAAGGATGTTATTATGACGTTTTTCCATTACATTATGGTCAGATTGTATATTGGTTGTACTGTGCCTTCAGAAAGTATCACAACCTTAAAAATGTGTTTTTTTATTTTTTTTAATGGGATTAAAATAGATTTGTCATGCTTGGTCAACAGTCTACACAAAATAGTCTGTTGAAGTGGAAGAAAAGATCTAACATTTAATAGAAATGTATTAAAAATAAAACAATATCTTGTTAGATTCACCCCCCGAGAAAGAACATGTAGAAGCACCTGTGCCAGTGATTACAGCTGTGAGTCTTTCTGGGTTAGTCTCTAAGAGTGATTACAGCCGTGAGTCTTTCTGGGTTAGTCTCTAAGAGTGATTACAGCTGTGAGTCTCTCTGGGTGAGTCTCTAAGAGTGATTACAGCTGTGAGTCTTTCTGGGTGAGTCTCTAAGAGTGATTACAGCTGTGAGTCTTTCTGGGTGAGTCTCTAAGAGTGATTACAGCTGTGAGTCTTTCTGGGTGAGTCTCTAAGAGTGATTACAGCTGTGAGTCTTTCTGGGTAAGTCTCTAAGAGTGATTACAGCTGTGAGTCTTTCTGGGTAAGTCTCTAAGAGTGATTACAGCTGTGAGTCTTTCTGGGTAAGTCTCTAAGAGTGATTACAGCTGTGAGTCTTTCTGGGTAAGTCTCTAAGAGTGATTACAGCTGTGAGTCTTTCTGGGTTAGTCTCTCTTTCCACACCTGGACTGTACAATATCTGCCCATTATTCTTATTTACATTTTTCAAGCTCAGTCAAGTTGGTTGTTGATAATTGCTAGAAAGCCATTTTCAAGTCTTGGCAGAGATTTTCAAATAGATTTAAGTCAAAACTGTAACTCGGCAAACATCCAATGTCTCCTTGGTAAGCAAAATTTAGATGAACACTGGAGCTCTGTCAGAGTGACCATCAGCTTATTGGTTACCTCCTTGACCAAGGCTCTTGCCCCCCCCGATTGCTCAGTTTGGCCAGGGGGGCCAGCTCTAGGAAGAGTCTTGGTGGTTCCCAACTTCTTCCATTTAAGAATGAAGGAGGCCACTGTGTTCTTGGGGACCTTCGATGCTGCAGAAATGTTTTGGTATCCTTCCCCAGATCTGTGCCTCGACACAATTCTGTCTCAGAGCTCTACAGACAATCCCTTCAATCTCATGGCTTGGTTTTTGCTTTGAAATGCACTGTCAACTGTGGGACCTTATATAGACAGCCTTTCCAAATCATGTCCAATCAATTGAATTTACCACAGGACTCCAATCAAGTTGTTGAAACATCTCAAGGATGATCAATGGAAGGACGCACCTGAGCTCAATTTCAAGTCTTCTAGGAAAGGGTCTGAATAGTTATGTATTGTCATTAAGGTGCATTGTGTGTAGATTTGATGAGAATATTTTTTTTTAATCACTTTTAGAACAAAATGTGGAAAAAGTCAACAGGTCTGAATACTTTCTGAATGCCCTGTATAGGCTACAGTAACTAAATAAACTCGCCAGTGGCACTGCTGCCCAAATCGTGGCCTTCCACAGCTATTGATCCTCTGCGGCTAAAGTATGCTCGCTGCTGTAGTATTTCAAATTATTTTATTTCTATGTCTGTTCAGACAAGAGTTAAATCATTTTTTAAATATATCTTTATGTTTTTGGGAAAATTATTTTTACTTATCAGGAGGTGCTGCAGCACCTTCAGTATCCCTATTTCCTGCAGCTATGGAAGGCCCAGTAGTACTTCATAACAACGTGACCTGTTACGGCACCTTTGGCTGTAGGGGGATAAGGACGACTAGCTTGGCTCCCGTCCAGGTCCTTACCTGCGATCAGTCTTGTTGATCAGATCAGACACCTGCTGCAGGAACTCCTTGACATAGAGCACCACGGGCTCCGTGTCATTCAGGTCCAGAGGGGACAGGACCAAGGACAGGTAGTCCAGCCAGTCCACCGCCGGAGCCAGCAGCTGATGGCGAGAGAGCTTAAAGGTCAGAGGTCACTTTTGTGAAAAGGAAAGTTCACCACAAAAACTACATTTTCAGACATGTTCAGAATCCAAAAGTGGCCTCACGTCGAGTCTGTGTCCCACATAGCTTCATGATTTCACAAAATTGTGTAAATCGATCCAATTCATGAGGCACATTGTTGGATCCGCACAACAGGTGGCAGACAGAATTAGGAATTAGAATGGACATTAACCTTAAGGTCAGCCATTTTGGTAAGGCAGTTGGTCAATCATGGTTTGCCAGTGCTGTGTTAAGATAGTTTAAAACAATGAATTTGAATATTATCTGCACTGTATGTTTTTTAGCTAGCAAGCCAGGCAGTTTTAGAGAATATTATTCCATTAATTTATCAAATTAACTACCAATAGACCAATATTCCAGTCAAACGATGCAGTCAATCCATACATTTATGGCATGTTTACATATTATTTTAGAGGCTATTTATACAGCAAATTGGTATACTAGATGCACAAATTATTTATAATTATATGACCAGTGGAGACCTGTCATTCAGGGAAGGTGGGGCTGCCCCACATTTTTGCAAAGAATTAAAAATAAAAATAAAAAACTTGGGGGGCTTAGACACGTGTCACATATCAGTTTACAAATAAATAAGAGAGTTAATAAAGCTGCATACAAACACGGCCTCTTTTTGTTTCCGTGCGCCGTGATTGGCTCAGTGTTCTGTCACTCATGGGGACAGTATGTCACCACCAAGGCTAAAGGTAGAGCTCGAAAATTCAAGCCACTTGGGTGCTGCCATAGAGTTACATTAGAAGTGCCCATCCAAGAAGGCTCAAGGTCATTGGCCACAAATACAATTACGTCAAATCATGTTATATCTACAGTAGCTTTGATTGGACTGATACTTTCAAAATCTTAGCTAGCAGTCATCATCAACAATCTACTGGCAAATCCTTTTTAATCCTTGTCATATGAAGAGAAACAATTAAGAGAAATGACACCTAAACGTATCAGTGCTCAACGGCCATTGGACATAAACATTACACAACAAGTTGGAAATCGCAAATTCAACAATGAGTGGTTTGGAAGGAATCAGTGGCTAACTGCAAGCATTGAAAAGCAATCTGACTGCTATTCAGTAGAGTCACTGTGTAGTCCCAAGTCTAAGGGTCTCTTTTCCTAGTTTAAAATGATAAACATTCAACATTGGCCATGCTGTCAATGAAGCATGACCTGTGTCACGCTCATAACAACTTAACTCGTAACTGCGAAAACTGACTTTAGTGAGTTCAAAACTACCGAGAACACGGGGAAAACGAGGTACGCCTGGGAAAATACGTTTGAACTTTCCTCCAACTCGAAATTGTAAATCTGGAACTCGGGTTCCCAGTTGTCTTGAAAGCACTATCAATCCAGAGAATGGCAGACTTTGATAACAGTTTCAAGACAAAATGTGCCCAAGAAGAACAGGAAGGTGGCACAGCGGTCCAAGTGAGCACAGCACAACAAGGTGAGTTCAAAAATGTATTGTATGCTACTGCATACATGATGTAATATGCCAGGAAGATATGTATAGTAGCCAATGTGCCTCACCCTAAAATGGTCTATTTAACCTGTTTAAGAGAAATGTAATCATTGAATATTGTGAGTTTCATTGTCTGCTTATATGCCCCCTTTTATTCATCCTATGGTTCTGACTTGGTGTACAGGGAGAACACTGTAAGAACGGCCCATGTTCTGAATTATGTCACTGTACATTTCAAAAGTGCTGAACAAATAGTTGTATTGACTACGTCCGTCCTAGCTCGCTCGTTGTCTTAATCGAAATTACAGATGACCTCTTTATCCGCTTGTTGTCCCCTTATGCCATAGTTTGTATATCTCAATTGTCAGTAGAAACCACATTTGTTTAAGCAAGTCAGCCATATCAGCCATTGTTTTTTTAAAGGAGGAAAATGTGGCCGAATGAACTGTTTGACTGCCAGACAAGGCTCCGCTGATAGCCAGGTGTAGCAGTGGTAAGGATTCCCTCCATGGTGAATGAACTGTTTCACTGCCAGACAAGGCTCTGCTGATAGCCAGGTGTAGCAGTGGTAAGGATTCCCTCCATGGTGAATGAACTGTTTCACTGCCAGACAAGGCTCTGCTGATAGCCAGGTGTAGCAGTGGTCAGGATTCCCTCCATGGTGCTGGAAAGAAAGCTCTGCTATTGGGACAGCTTTAACTGTTTGTGGGCACTGTTTGTCACCGTTATAGTGCAATTAATGTATTGTTAAGTGTTGTGTAGTGGCTTTGATGGCATGTAGCCCACATTTATTCATTTTTTTTGGCCCACCAAGAATTACATTCTAAAATCGGCACTGTATATGACAATGTTTTAGGTTGATATTAACTTTATTAAACATATCACATGCCTTACTTTTATTTTCCTGCGTAACTAAAATCAGGAAATGAGTCCCCTACTCCTCTGCCATTCAATTCCAATTCAAATAGTTTGGATTTCTCCCGGACACAATAGCTACCATTTTCTAACTTTGTGGGTTTCATGATATAGCCCCTCTAGTAATTTTACATGATTAGACAGCTCAACATAGTTTTTTTAAGCCGTGTGAAACAGTCTGAACTTAGATTTTTGGGGTGGTTTTGGCAACAATTCCGAATCCCTACCCTCGTCCCTTAACGTGCACGCTTAAATCCATGAGGGGGAAAAGAAATGGACTGGTGTGAGGAATATGATGGAAACGGCCTTCAGCCATGGTTGGATGACAGGAAATGGCTGAGCTGGCCGTCAGGCCAAATGGCCAGGGTCACTGAGCTGGCCGTCAGGCCAAATGACCAGGGTCACTGAGCTGGCCGTCAGGCCAAATGACCAGGGTCACTGAGCTGGCCGTCAGGCCAAATGGCCGGGGTCACTGAGCTGGCCGTCAGGCCAAATGGCCAGGGTCACTGAGCTGGCCGTCAGGCCAAATGGCCGGGGTCACTGAGCTGGCCGTCAGGCCAAATGGCCAGGGTCACTGAGCTGGCCGTCAGGCCAAATGGCCAGGGTCACTGAGCTGGCCGTCAGGCCAAATGGCCAGGGTCACTGAGCTGGCCGTCAGGCCAAATGGCCGGGGTCACTGAGCTGGCCGTCAGGCCAAATGGCCAGGGTCACTGAGCTGGCCGTCAGGCCAAATGGCCGGGGTCACTGAGCTGGCCGTCAGGCCAAATGGCCAGGGTCACTGAGCTGGCCGTCAGGCCAAATGGCCAGGGTCACTGAGCTGGCCGTCAGGCCAAATGGCCAGGGTCACTGAGCTGGCCGTCAGGCCAAATGGCCAGGGTCACTGAGCTGGCCGTCAGGCCAAATGGCCAGGGTCACTGAGCTGGCCGTCAGGCCAAATGGCCAGGGTCACTGAGCTGGCCGTCAGGCCAAATGGCCAGGGTCACTGAGCTGGTCGTCAGGCCAAATGGCCAGGGTCACTGAGCTGGTCGTCAGGCCAAATGACCAGGGTCACTGAGCTGGTCGTCAGGCCAAATGACCAGGGTCACTGAGCTGGTCGTCAGGCCAAATGACCAGGGTCACTGAGCTGGCCGTCAGGCCAAATGACCAGGGTCACTGAGCTAGCCGTCAGGCCAAATGGCCAGGGTCACCGAGCTGGTCGTCAGGCCAAATGGCCAGGGTCACCGAGCTGGCCGTCAGGCCAAATGGCCAGGGTCACTGAGCTGGCCGTCAGGCCAAATGGCCAGGGTCAATGGCCAGGGTCACTGAGCTGGCCGTCAGGCCAAATGGCCGGGGTCACTGAGCTGGCCGTCAGGCCAAATGGCCAGGGTCACTGAGCTGGTCGTCAGGCCAAATGGCCAGGGTCACTGAGCTGGCCGTCAGGCCAAATGGCCGGGGTCACTGAGCTGGCCGTCAGGCCAAATGGCCAGGGTCACTGAGCTGGCCGTCAGGCCAAATGGCCGGGGTCACTGAGCTGGCCGTCAGGCCAAATGGCCAGGGTCACTGAGCTGGCCGTCAGGCCAAATGGCCGGGGTCACTGAGCTGGCCGTCAGGCCAAATGGCCGGGTCACTGAGCTGGCCGTCAGGCCAAATGGCCAGGGTCACTGAGCTGGCCGTCAGGCCAAATGGCCGGGGTCACTGAGCTGGTCGTCAGGCCAAATGGCCGGGGTCACTGAGCTGGTCGTCAGGCCAAATGGCCGGGGTCACTGAGCTGGTCGTCAGGCCAAATGACCAGGGTCACTGAGCTGGTCGTCAGGCCAAATGACCAGGGTCACTGAGCTGGTCGTCAGGCCAAATGGCCAGGGTCACTGAGCTGGCCGTCAGGCCAAATGGTCAGGGTCACTGAGCTAGCCGTCAGGCCAAATGGCCAGGGTCACTGAGCTGGTCGTCAGGCCAAATGGCCAGGGTCACTGAGCTGGTCGTCAGGCCAAATGGCCAGGGTCACTGAGCTGGTCGTCAGGCCAAATGGCCAGGGTCACTGAGCTGGTCGTCAGGCCAAATGGCCAGGGTCACTGAGCTGGTCGTCAGGCCAAATGGCCAGGGTCACTGAGCTGGTCGTCAGGCCAAATGGCCAGGGTCACTGAGCTGGTCGTCAGGCCAAATGGCCAGGGTCACTGAGCTGGTCGTCAGGCCAAATGACCAGGGTCACTGAGCTGGTCGTCAGGCCAAATGGCCGGGTCACTGAGCTGGCCGTCAGGCCAAATGGCCAGGGTCACTGAGCTAGCCGTCAGGCCAAATGGCCGGGTCACTGAGCTGGCCGTCAGGCCAAATGGCCAGGGTCACTGAGCTGGCCGTCAGGCCAAATGGCCGGGTCACTGAGCTGGTCGTCAGGCCAAATGGCCGGGGTCACTGAGCTGGTCGTCAGGCCAAATGGCCGGGGTCACTGAGCTGGTCGTCAGGCCAAATGACCAGGGTCACTGAGCTGGTCGTCAGGCCAAATGACCAGGGTCACTGAGCTGGTCGTCAGGCCAAATGACCAGGGTCACTGAGCTGGCCGTCAGGCCAAATGACCAGGGTCACTGAGCTAGCCGTCAGGCCAAATGGCCAGGGTCACTGAGCTGGCCGTCAGGCCAAATGGCCAGGGTCACTGAGCTGGCCGTCAGGCCAAATGGCCAGGGTCACTGAGCTGGCCGTCAGGCCAAATGGCCAGGGTCACTGAGCTGGCCGTCAGGCCAAATGGCCAGGGTCACTGAGCTAGCCGTCAGGCCAAATGGCCAGGGTCACTGAGCTGGTCGTCAGGCCAAATGGCCAGGGTCACTGAGCTGGTCGTCAGGCCAAATGGCCAGGGTCACTGAGCTGGTCGTCAGGCCAAATGGCCGGGGTCACTGAGCTGGCCGTCAGGCCAAATGGCCAGGGTCACTGAGCTAGCCGTCAGGCCAAATGGCCGGGGTCACTGAGCTAGCCGTCAGGCCAAATGGCCGGGGTCACTGAGCTGGCCGTCAGGCCAAATGGCCAGGGTCACTGAGCTGGCCGTCAGGCCAAATGGCCAGGGTCACTGAGCTAGCCGTCAGGCCAAAACTGAGCTAGCCGTCAGGCCAAATGGCCAGGGTCACTGAGCTAGCCGTCAGGCCAAATGGCCAGGGTCACTGAGCTGGCCGTCAGGCCAAATGGCCAGGGTCACTGAGCTAGCCGTCAGGCCAAAAGCTAGCCGTCAGGCCAAATGGCCAGGGTCACTGAGCTGGTCGTCAGGCCAAATGGCCAGGGTCACTGAGCTGGTCGTCAGGCCAAATGGCCAGGGTCACTGAGCTGGTCGTCAGGCCAAATGACCAGGGTCACTGTAATAACTGTTCGAATAGCAAAAAAAAATTTTTTTTAAATAAACCATAATCTTCTACTCCGCTCCTGACTAAGTGCTGCCATAGAAATAGAATGAATAGAACAGGCATCCAAGTCAATGATGGCATAATGGATGGCATAATGGATGGACTGGCTGCCATTGCAAGTGTACCCACAGAGCAAAGCAGGAAGTAAAGTATGTGCTAAAATATGTGCTGTGATTTGTTGATTCAACACAACTGACTTTAAAAAGACATTTCCATTGCATGAGCCACATCAGTTGACATAATTTGAATGAGGAGCATTCTACATTACCATGGAAATGATTGCATCACGATACCAGGCAGCCATTGGGGAGTGTAACAGTCAAATTGCCAGGGTTAAAGGTTTCATGCCTCAAATTGAGAAATATCAATTTTGTCGATTTGGGACACAATCACTTGAGCATTTGTCTTTCCAATGTGTGTATGTGACTATGTTCTGGGTGGATCTTAGGCTGGACTTGGGTAAAGGATTTGGTAAGGACATCCATCTGCAAGCTTGTGGTATTCTTTTTGTTTTTGATAGTCCAAGATTCTCCATTAACGAAAAGTATGTGATGAATTTAATTAAATTATTGTTAAATATCACTTCGACCTAACTATTTTTATAAGAAAAAAAAAACCACCCTATTCAATATTTGTAAAGGTAGATTTAAATAACCAGTTTGCGCAATTGAATACTATGCTCTGTAAGAATAAGAAGGTAATGAAATCAATCGATACGCAGATGTATTTTAAATGTTTTAAAATTTCTGTTTTATGTTCAATTTTAAGGATGTATAGAGTATGGATGTATTGGTATGTCCAACAAAGCTGTTGCCAGAGAATGTAATGTTAATTTCTCTACCATAAGCCGAGTCCAATGTAATTTTAGAGAATTTTCTAGTACGTCCAAATGGCCTCACAGACCACGTGACCACAGACCATGTGACCACAGACCACGTGACCACAGACCACGTGACCACAGACCACGTGACCACAGACCACGTGACCACAGACCACGTGACCACAGACCACGTGACCACAGACCACGTGACCACAGACCACGTGACCACAGACCACGTGACCACAGACCACGTGAACCACAGACCACGTGACCACAGACCACGTGACCACAGACCACGTGACCACAGACCACGTGACCACAGACCACGTGACCACAGACCACGTGACCACAGACCACGTGACCACAGACCACGTGACCACAGACCACAGACCACGTGTAACCACACCAGCCCAGGACCTCCACATTAGGCGTAAAATCACCTGCGGGATCGTTAGAGACCAGCCACCCGGACTGCTGATGACACTGTGATGACACTGTGGGTTTACACAGCTGAAGAATTTCTGCAAAAACTGTCAGAAACAGTCTCAGGGAAGCTCATCTGCGTGCTCGTCCTCTTGACCCGATTGTTGTTTGGCATCATAACAGACTTCTGTGGGCGAATGCTCACCTTCTATGGCCACTGGCACAGTGGAGAAGTGTGCTCTTCACAGACGAATCCCGGTTTCAACGGGCAGATGGCATTGTGTGGGCGAGCGGTTTGCGGATGTCAACGTTGTGAACAGAGTGCCCCATGGTGATAGATGGCCATTTGAATGCACAGAGATACCGGGACGAGATCCTGAGGCCCATTATCATGCCATTCATCCACCACCATCACCTCATGTTTCAGCATGATAATGCACAGCTCCATGTCGCAAGGATCTGTACACAATTCCTGGAAGACGAAAATGTCGCAGTTCTTCCATGGCCTGCATTCTCACCAGACATGTCACCCATTGAGCACGTTTGGAATGCTCGAGATGTGTCGCGCTGCATGGGGAAAATGGTGGTCACATCAGATACTGACTAGTGTTCTGATCCACGCCCCTACCTTTTTCTTAAGGTGTATGAGAAATGCATAGATTAGGACCAAATGAATTGACTGATTTCCTTATACGAACTGTAACTCAGTAAAATCTTTGAAATTGTTGCGTTTATACTTTTGTTCAGTGTATATTTCAACAAAGTATTGTTGCAGGAGTGCTAATCGTATCAGTTTCTAACAAACGGTTTTCAGAACATTCTGAGATGGAAGAGGATTGACACACCCACCGAGTGCTTTTTGAGGTGGAACAACACATAAAATTGTCAGTGGTATGACGGCTGGTTACACAAAGAAAGGGGGTTGGGTTTGAATGAAAGCGCGGGAAGACTGAGGAACAAAGAGAGGCAAAATCCATCGGACCTTATGAAGCTATGCTATCGTAAATACAGAATCGTATGAATTCTAAATAACCGCCCATTTGGAAAAGGAAAATGCAATAAATATTTACTCTGAGCTGTGCTTCGATAGATTGGTCGTAGATGGAAGGCAGGGATGCCCAGCAGAGATCTCTCGTCCTTTGAAGAATATGTCTTGTGGTAGAACGGATACGTTGTAGTACCCTGTCTTTCTGAAGAGATTGTCCGTCCTTTCCTAGCCCACGTTTACAGCTGCTTCTGTGTTTGCTGCTGCTAGCTCAACATCTAGGATGTATCACTTCTTTAGTGAATAAGAGTTCAAAGTTCATACCAAGTTGCCATTACTATAAGCTCATGCTATATTTTGGCTGGTATAGTTGAAATTTATCCTTCCAGCGTGTCGACCTCCACGTTGAAATTCGCCCTTCTAAACGTATGGACATCAGTCCTCCCGTCACCGGGAACACAATGCTAATTAGGTTGTAGTCATTTAACCAGTCGCAACCAGAGCTCACGCCGAGGTTGGTTAGTTAGTTCTGTAGTTGATATTAGCCCTTTTAAACATATGGTCAAAAGTCCTCACGTCATCAGAAACACCAGGTTGACTTTCGTCAAAGGGCTTTTTGTAGTGGAGAGAAGGGCGTGTTTCATAGTTCACAACCAATGTCTGTTCACTTGGGCGGGGCCACTGAGTGAGCATAGTTCACAACCAATGTCTGTTCACTTGGGCGGGGCCACTGAGTGAGCAGAGTTTACTTTATGAAAACAATTCTCTCATTTAGAAGCTAAAATTACATTTCATCTTTTCACAAATAGTTTCATATTTAAACATTTAAATTGCACAACAATTCCATGTGATTCTGATAACTAGAATGTGTAGCCTTTCCAAGATACAGTTTTTGTCATCCTATCATCGGTAATAATGTCTCAGACGACAACTGATCTGACATATTCTTTAAGTACCAACAGATATTTTCAACTGGTTGGATTACCAAAATATGGTTCCGTTCCCAACCTTTTGATGTTACCAGACTCTCTCTATGTTAACAAAGGGCTTTCCAAGAGTCAAATGTAGAGTTGAGAGAGAAAATAGGGGAAAGGTATTTATGAGGGTCATAAACCTCCCCAACAGGGCAACTTCATGACAATGTGCAGTTCTGCTGCGGCCGTGGAGATAGAAAGGTCTAGCAACAGCTCTTGGCAAGAGGCACCTTGGCGACCTGGACAGTGTTCATAAACAAAGAAGAGGACCGCAGGAGAAGCAGAGGAGAATAGTCCTCAGAGGAAGAAAAAAAACAGACAAAGGTTGTGAAGAGGTCACAGGTTTCAGATGGTGGTGGTGATTTGGTTCGGGGATGGGATGTGTGAAAAACCCATGCATGTTTTGACAAATGGAGACAGGAGGAAAAGTGAGAACAGACTATAATTGATTAAAGAGTAAAGTTTTTCCAGCCTGATCCGATGACATGTGTCCACTCAAATCTACCTCACTTCATGTACCTCCTTCCCGTTCTCCCACACACATGGAAGCTCACATGTTCTCTCCCTCTCTCTCGCTGTAACCCCCACCTGACAGATGCACACACACCTGCAGCTCGGCGATGGTGATCTTGTGGTAGATCTTCTCCTTGTCGCAGCATTTGTCCTGGGATATGGTGATGTTGGCGAGCGTCGTCTCAAAGTCCAGGATCTGCTGCATCTGGCTCTGCGTGGAGTTCTTATCACCTCCCAACAGCAGGCCCAGCTCCACCATGTAATCCAGATATGCCTTCAACGCATGGGAGAGGATATAATCCACGTTTTTCCTCATACAAGTAGAAACAAGTGTCATTAACCACCCACGGACTGGTTCATAATAAATGGACTATTCCACCCTGACAGCGTTTGTGTGCATTGTGTCACGCGATATGATTGATCACGTTTGCAATCTAATTTGTTACAGTACCTAATTTTGACAGCCATGAATAGGCAAAGACCCCCACCCTTACTGGCCACCACCCACCCCTCTAGCCACCCAAACTTTTACTCACCTTTTCATTGGCTGTGTTGCCGTCATAGTCCCGCGGGGGGAGGAACAACCCTGATTGGTCCACCTGGCCGAAATACATCAACAGGTGAGCCAACACACTAATCATAAGGGAGAATGAATTGAAGTGTGCAGAGTCCATTCACTTTCACATTTGGCACCTGTTAAAAGCCATTGAATATTTATTCTCAAACAAATGAACAAACATAACACCTTATTAAAATAAATACTCGTGCACATACCTCTGAACTGCTGATTTGGTTGACGTTACGGTCAATATATGGTTTTGTTCTTACATAAGGAACTGGCTTCATTAAAGTGTTACCAGACTGTTATTCCCAGCACCACATAGTGACAGTGCGAGAGTGCATGTGTCTCTGTGCACATGCACAGGCTACATTATACCTAAATGTAGGCCTACAACAAAATGTGAAGAAAAAAAGTCAAGGGGTGTGAATACTTTCTGAAGGCACTACATTATTTCATTCCAAGTCATCATCTCATCACTATAGAGCTGCTGCCTACGCTGACTGACAAAATCACTATTTTAGTAGTTCTTCAGAGAATAAGGCATACTTTTATGAATGCTGAATGCCAACTTTCAATCACTTAGTGCCTTCAGAAAGTATTCTGTGACTTATTCCACATTTTGTAGGATTAAAAATTATTTGTAAATTTTGGTCAGTGTTCTACATAAAATATTCTGTCAAGGTGGAAGAAAAATTCTAACAAATAGAAACATCCCGTTTTCAGGACCCTGTCTTTCAAAGATCATTTGTAAAAATTCAAATAACTTCAGAGAACTTCTTTGGAAAGGGTTTATTTGTGAATAATTGGCTCTCTTTCTGGGACCAAGCCTGGCCTGCTGAGGAGTGACGGACTCCATCCTAGCTGGAGGGGTGCTCTCATCTTATCTACGAACATAGACAGGGCTCTAACTCCCCTAGCTCCCCAATGAGATAGCCAGCCTGCCAGCTTAGAGGTCTGCCACTAGCACAGTCAGTGTAGTCAGCTCAGCTATCCCCATTGAGACCGTGTCTGTGCCTCGATCTAGGTTAGGCAAAACTAAACATGGCGGTGTTCGCTTTAGCTTTCTCACTGGAATAAAGAATTCCTCCATTCCTGTCATTATTGAAAGAGAATGTGATCTATCACATCTCAAAATAGGGCTACTTAATGTTAGAGCCCTCATTTCCAAAGCAGTTATAGTCAATGAACTTATCATGATGCGATTGGCCTAACTGAAACATGGCTTAAGCCTGATGAATTTACTGTGTTAAATGAGGCCTCACCTCCTGGTTACACTAGTGACCATATCCCCCGCGCATCCCGCAAAGGCGGAGGTGTTGCTAACATTTACGATAGCAAATTTATATTTACACACAAAAACGACTGCGTTTTCATCTTTTGAGCTTCTAGTCATGAAATCTATGCAGCCTATTCAATCACTTTTTATAGTTACTGTTTACAGGCCTCCTGGGCCATATACAGCGTTCCTCACTGAGTTCCTATCGGACCTTGTAGTCATGGCAGATAATATTCACATTTTTGGTGACTTTAATATTCACATGGAAAAGTCCACAAACCCACTCCAAAAGGCTTTCGGAGTCATCATCGACTCTGTGAGTTTTGTCCAACATGTCTCCGGATCTACTCACTGCCACAGTCATACTCTGGACCTAGTTTTGTCCCGTGGAATAAATGTTGTGGATCTTAATGTTTTTCCTCATAATCCTGGACTATCAGACCACCAGTTCATTACTTTTGCAATAGTAACAAATAATCTGCTCAGACCCCAACCAAGGATCATCAAAAGCCATGCTATAAATTCTCGGACAACTCAAAGATTCCTAGATGCCTTTCCAGACTCCTTCCACCTACCCAAGGACATCAGAGTACAAAAATCAGTTAACCACCTAACTGAGGAACTCAATTTGACCTTACGTAATATCCTAGATGCAGTCACAACCCTAAAAACAAAAAAAAACATTTGTCATAAGAAACTAGCTCCCTGGTATATAGAAAATACCCGAGCTTTGAAGCAAGCTTCCAGAAAATTGGAACGGAAGTCTCCTGACTAGCTTGGAAAGACAGTACCGTGCAGTATTGAAGAGCCCTCACTGCTGCTCCACCAATCTGGAAGTCTTCTGACTAGCTTGGAGAGACAGTACCGTGCAGTATTGAAGAGCCCTCACTGCTGCTCCACCAAACTGGAAGTCTTCTGACTAGCTTGGAGAGACAGTACAGTATCGAAGAGCCCTCACTGCTGCTCCACCAAACTGGAAGTCTTCTGACTAGCTTGGAGAGACAGTACCGTATCGAAGAGCCCTCACTGCTGCTCGTTCATCCTATTTTTCCAACTTAATTGAGGAAAATAAGAACAATTCAAAATGTATTTTTGATACTGTCACAAAGCTTACTAAAAAGCAACATTCCCCAAGAAAGGATGGCTTTCACTTCAGCAGTGATAAATTCATGAAATTCCATGCCGTCCCTAGGAGGTGTGCATCACTTGAGTGGGTTGAGTCACTGACGTAATCTTACTGTCCGGTTTGGAGCCCCCCTTGGGTTTGTCCCATGGAGGAGATGTTCGTGGGCTATACTCGGCCTTTTCTCAGGATGATAAGTTGGTGGTTGAAGATATCCCTCTAGTGGTGTAGGGGCTGTGCTTTGGCAACGTGGGTGGGGTTATATCGTGCCTGTTTGGCCCAGTCAAGGGGGTATCGTCAGACGGAGCCACAGTGTCTCCCGACCCCTCCCCTCTCAGCCTCCAGTATTTATGCTGCAGTAGTTTGTGTCGGGGGGCTAGGATCAGTCTGTTATATCTGGAGTATTTCTCCTGTGTGAATCTCTCTCTCCTGGCCTGATGACTCCTTGCTGTCCCCAGTCCACCTGGTCGTGCTGCTGCTCCAGTTTCAACTGTTCTGCCTGCGACTATGGAATCCTGACCTGTTCACCGGACGTGCTACCTGTCCCAGACCTGCTACCTGTCCCAGGCCTGCTGTTTTCAACTCTCTAGAGACAGCAGGATCTGTAGAGCTACTCTGAATGATCAGCTATGAAAAGCCAACTGACATTTACTCCTGAGGTGCTGACCTGTTACACCCTCTACAACCACTGTGATTATTATTATTTGACCATGCTGGTCATTTATGAACATTTGAACATCTTGGCCATGTTCTGTTATAATCTCCACCCGGCACAGCCAGAAGAGGACTGGCCACCCCTCATAGCCTGGGTCCTCTCTAGGTTTCTTCCTAGGTTTTGGCCTTTCTAGGGAGTTTTACCAAGCCACCATGCTTCTACAACTGCATTGCTTGCTGTTTGGGGTTTTAGGCTGGGTTTCTGTACAGCACTGAGATATCAGCTGATGTACGAAGGGCTATATAAATACATTTGATTTGCCTCATGCAGTGAGACACATCTCCTACGCTTTGGGTTGATCAGGTTGTTGATTGTGGCCTGTGGAATGTTGTCCCACTCCTCTTCAATGGCTGGGAGAAGTTGCTGGATTGCTTTTCCGACTCACTATGCTTCTACATCTGCATTGCTTGCTGTTTGGGGTTTTAGGCTGGGTTTCTGTACAGCACTTTGAGATATCAGCTGATGTAAGAAGGGCTTTATAAAAAAAATATTTCCTTTATTTTGGCAGCTACATGTATATTGGCACACTTACCCTCTTGTTACAGACCAAGGGTAACAAAGTCAACCTTGAAGTTGGCCAAGTTGCCCTGTTAAATGTGACTTGATGGTGGCTCTACCGTTTAACATCTCCGATAGGTGGATATGTTATTTTGTTATTGAACATACAAATGACTTGTGGTAGCAGGGCGGCTATTTGTGCCAGGTTTTCCTATGAGAAAAGCTAGGAGCTAGCCACTTTAGACCAAATGTCTAAACCTCCAGTCTAAGCACAAGTTTGCGAGTATGCACCCACACTGTATAGCCCGGAAACATGTGCCACACCCCGCGGGCCCAGAGAGTAAATCAAGTACACATACATATAGGCTTACAGGTGGCTCAGATAACCGCGTCTGCAACCGGTAACCGTCAAGCAATTAACTTCCGGTCTCAAGGTAATTGACCATTAATGAACAGACACATTCAGCATCTCCTGGCTTCCACACACCTACAAGTCACTAATGCAGAACTTTGGAACATATACATTTTAACGTATCATAAATCTATATAATATAGCCTGCTCCATCACAATAAATCCATTATATATTTATTTTAGACAGGTCTAAAGAAACATGATATAAATTAAATGTAGTCTATTTCAGAAGAACAGAACAGCATACTCTGAGTTGTCCTTATGTTAGGCCCTGATCTGAATGTGGGGTACAAGAGTACAGCCAGGTAGGCTACACTCCTGTTATAAAAATAAACAACGTGCTTAATATTAGTAAAGATTAGAAATAGATATAGTAGGTCTAGCCTATAGAAGGCTGATGGGATCCTCCTCTTTTTAATAGAGGCCATCACTCTGTTTTATCAGGCAATTGCATAGCCGATAGAAATGTAGCGTAACATGAGGTCATGAAGTGATTGATTAGATTTTCATTGATGTCAGACTGATTAGAGCTACAATAGAGTGCTGAGGACCAGGCAGTTAGCACGTTTGGTAAGCTACTAATGACCACCAGCAGCATCAGAGCTTGGAGAAGCCTATTTACCGTGACCGAACGGTCACGTGGAATTTGACTATAGTTATGCCAGTGTGGCAGTAATACGGTCATTGTAACAGCCTTATGCATGCATGCCTATGTGTTTGTGTGTGTGTGTGTGTGCTAGCCCATGTCTTTTAATTTAAAATAGACCCCAAAGCCAGAGCGACTGACCTGGATGACGTTGCTATTGGAATTCTTGGGGTCCACAAGGACTCTGACTGTGAAGAAGGGCTGGGCGCGGTAGGGGCCCGACACGGTCTTCAGCACCTCCATGAAGTTGTCCTTTTCCCAGGGCCCAGTGATGCTCCAGCCCCCTGTCTGAACACACACAGACCAAACAGAGGGACAACAAGTTCAGAGGCACAGATAAATGTATTACCTTTGGTCAGTTTTGCAATTTCCCCCACTAAGGCGAGGGGAACTGATTCCTAGATCTGTACCAGTGGAGGCTGGTGGGAGGAGCTATAGGAGGATGGGCTCTTTGTAATGGCTGGACTAGAATAAATGGAACGGGATCAAAATACATCAAACATATGGGAACATCGTTTGACTCCGTTCCATTTATTCCATTCCAGCTATTACAATGATCCTGTCCTCCTATAGCTCCCTCCCACCAGCCTCCACTGAGCTGTACCTAGGGACAAATTCTCCTCGGAGCATTGATTTCTCTACAGTATAGTCAGAGCATTGTCTTCCGATTAATGGCGTCCATTAATCGCACAATAAAAGGACTCCTACAGAGTTGCCGCCACTATTCCTGTCCAGTGTGGAAATGCTCGTTTAGTTCCACCCTCCAAACAACATATGGCTACTTACAAATATTGGTTAAAATCGGGCATGCACATCTCCACCTTCCTCTGTGTGCACAGCCCATACGGTCTATGGCACAGCCCACACTTCATGAGTAAACAAATCAAAAAAGCCAGGGTCGTGGTAGTATAACAATGTTTTAGTGTGTTACATGAATAAGCAGGCATCATCTCTGATATGACTTGTGTTCACAATGTTCTAAATATAACTTCAAAGCTATCATGTTCCCATGTCTTGTGCCCAACTTCATCCTCCTTGTTTGGATTTTAAAGTGTTGGGGTGCAGTCCAATATTAGAAGCTATCTCAGTGGCGTGATTACGTCGGAGGGTAGATTTTCATTTACCAAGACGTTCAAGTTCATCTTGCCTTAGCCAAGACCCTGGGCGAGTAATATGAGAAATAAGCCTACACATTATTCTGAGAAGCATCTTAGTAGAGTGCAATTATGGCAGTGTAGTTGGGTAGAATATTTCCATTTACAAAGATGGCAGGTTAATCTTGCCAAGGGCTGTGGTGGTAACAGAATTTAGTCAGCCGGTGATTGTCAAGTAAGTAACTGTCGGTCTCACGGTAATTGACCATTAATGAACAAACACATGTAGCATCTCCTGGCTTCCACACACAACCTACAAGTCACTAATGCAGGACTTTGGAACATCTACAGCCTAATAAATCCATGTAATATAGCCTAAACCTTCACAATAAATCCATGTAATATAGCCTAAACCTTCACAATAGATCCATGTAATATAGCCTAAACCTTCACAATAAATCCATGTAATATTGTCAAACCTTCACATTGTAATCCATGTTTTATATGTTTAAAGGCCTTGACAATTTATCCATGTAATATAGCCTACGCCTTTGTAATAAATCCATGTAATTATTAGCCTAAACCTTCACAATAAATCCATGTAATATAGCCTAAACCTTCACAATAAATCCATGTAATATAGCTGAACTCTTGTCTCAATTGGGAACCATGTAATTAGCCAGCCTGAGTGCACAATAAATTTCATGTGATTGTAGCCTGTCTCTGTGTTATCAATCCAGAATAGGCCTAAAGTTTCACAATAAATTGTTGTAATATGTATTTTCAGTTAAATCCATGTATAGCCTAAACTTCAATAAACGTCCATGTAATAACCTACGCTTCACAATAAATCCATATAACTATAGCCTCAAACGACAGACAATAAATTCATGTAATATAGCCTACGCCTTCACAATAAATCCATGTAATATAGCCTACGCCTTCACAAAAATTCCATTATTTTAGACAGGTCAAAA
Organism: Oncorhynchus keta; assembly: GCF_023373465.1. Taxonomy (NCBI): domain Eukaryota; kingdom Metazoa; phylum Chordata; class Actinopteri; order Salmoniformes; family Salmonidae; genus Oncorhynchus; species Oncorhynchus keta. Next base: position 41,242,563 of record NC_068426.1, read on the forward strand.
GCATGATATGAAGAAAATGTAGTCTGTTAGGTCCCGATCTGGCTATTTTAAATGGCCGTGGGCTACACTAGTTCATTTTTAGCAGACAAGATTTGCTTAGAATTCCGTGGCATTTTATAGTATGAAGAATACACTTGAATAAAATAGAAAGGATATTTTCTCCAAACGATTTGAGGGAGTGCACACATGCAGATATTCTGTATTGAGCGATTAACAAAGAAATAGGTGGTTCTATATGCTTAATTTAGAGTTATTAATGTAACTTTAGTTGTGATACAATGTGATAAATGTGATACAAACGTTGAGCTCAATGTTTTGATTGTTAATACATTATAAGGCTGCATGATCTGACTAATGATGATTGGAAAAAAAGTCGCTTAAAAAAGCATGAGCTCTGCTTTTTTTTGCGCAGGCTGTACACACAAACATTAATCTCTCATTCACAATTTGACAAGCACTTGATAATGCCTAGAATTTCCCAGCGGCCATCCCCTGGGAAATTCTGTGGCTGTAATCCACCCTAAAAGAATCCGTGGTCGTTGTGCCCTTCTCACTGCACTCAAATCGCCTCACTCACGCGGCTCTCTCACAGGCTACAAGTGAAGACAGACACATCGGGGACACAACTGCGCACGTCCTTATCCAATTCCAAGGTGCATATTGAAAGAACTGTCCACATTTACTTTTCGTCAGCCAACAAGATGAGTAGGCCTAACAAACAGCAAAAGCACTAGCCCATGCCAATCTACTATCCCCCATAGTGCAAAAGTTAACCTATTCTGTGTGAGAAATAAATATTCCAAACATAGTCTGGGACAATTGTGGGATGCAATTAATCCCAAATTAATACAACCACTAATATCAAAAAACCTTGACACAACAGATCAAAACGTTTAGCTCTAAGTGTTGATAAACTATTAGGCTAGCACTTCACATTATAAGCGCAGCAATGCGCACATGGTAGTAGGCTACAAGCGCAACTGTTCCATTAGCGGGAAAACACCATTCTCAAAAGTGACCACAAATACATTTATGCATGTAATGCTTTTATTATAAAAGGTGCATTTTTATAGTGAAAATTATCTTCCCCAAACTTGAAACTCATGCGCTGCTTATGTATTCCAGTTAGGCTCTACACCCCTTGTAAAGTGGATTAAGGTGATTCATTTTAAGCAGTTATTTGGCCACTTTAGTTGTTTTAGTTGTGATACGCTGCTGCTGCTACTCTCTGTTTATCATATATGCATAGTCACTTTAACTATACATTCATGTACATACTACCTCAATTGGGCCGACCAACCAGTGCTCCCACACATTGGCTAACCGGGCTATCTGCATTGTGTCCCGCCACACACCACCCGCCAACCCCTCTTTATGCTACTACTACTCTCTGTTCACCCATATATGCATAGTCACTTTAACCATATCTACATGTACATACTACCTCAGTCAGCCTGGCTAACCGGTGTCTGTATATAGCCTTGCTACTTATATAGCATCTCTACTGTATATAGCCTCTCTATTGTATATAGTCTCTCTATTGTATATAGCCTCTCTACTGTATATAGCCTCTCTACTGTATATGGCCTCACTACTGTATATGGCCTCACTACTGTATATGGCCTCTACTGTACATGGCCTCTCTACTGTACATAGCCTCTCTACTGTATATAGCCTCTCTACTGTATATAGCCTCTCTACTGTATATAGTCTCTCTACTGTATATAGTCTCTCTACTGTATATAGTCTCTCTACTGTATATAGCCTCTACTGTATATAGCCTCTACTGTATATAGCCTCTACTGTATATAGCCTCTACTGTATATGGCCTCTCTACTGTACATGGCCTCTCTACTGTATATGGCCTCTCTACTGTACATGGCCTCTCTACTGTACATGGCCTCTCTACTGTATATGGCCTCTCTACTGTATATAGCCTCTCTATTGTATATAGTCTCTCTATTGTATATAGCCTCTCTACTGTATATAGCCTCTCTACTGTATATGGCCTCACTACTGTATATGGCCTCACTACTGTATATGGCCTCTACTGTACATGGCCTCTCTACTGTACATGGCCTCTCTACTGTACATGGCCTCTACTGTACATGGCCTCTACTGTATATGGCCTCTACTGTATATGGCCTCTACTGTATATGGCCTCTACTGTATATGGCCTCTACTGTATATGGCCTCTACTGTATATGGCCTCTACTGTATATGGCCTCTACTGTATATGGCCTCTCTACTGTATATGGCCTCTCTACTGTATATGGCCTGTCTTTTTACTGTTGTTTATTTCTTTACTTACCCATTGTTCACCTAATACCTTTTTTGCACTATTGGTTAGAGCCTAAGCATTTCACTGTATTCGTGTTGTATTAGGTGCACGTGACAAACAAACTTTGACTTGATACAATCCTTAAAAAATTAAAGTTAATTTTTGTGTTATACTCCGGTATAAGCAATGTGTTTTAACCCTTTGACGCGTATGATCACGTATTTGTGATCATTGAAGAAGGTTCCTGCAGAGTACGATCACGCATGATGCAACAAGCTTCTTACTGCATTCGCGTAACAGGCAGGCTCCTCGTGGAGTGCAATGTAAGGCAGGTGTGTTGGAGCGTTGGACTAGTAACCGGAAGGTTGCGAGTTCAAACCCCCGAGCTGACAAGGTACAAATCTGTCGTTCTGCCCCTGAACAGGCAGTTAACCCACTGTTCCCAGGCCGTCATTGAAAATAAGAATATGTTCTTAACTGACTTGCCTGGTTAAATAAAGGTTAAATAAAATAATAATAATAAAAAAAATAAAAAAACGCATCTAAACAGCCGGAAACGCATCGGTTTTGTACTGATGGGGAAGAAAGGCCTTCAAATGTATTCCTCAAATTCACCTTTTTATTTTAAAAAATGCGAACTTCATCATTCAAACTAGAGGTCGACCGATTAAATCGGAATGGCCGAATAATTAGGGCCGATTTCAAGTTTTCATAACAATCGGAAATCGTTAAAAAACATTTTTTTAAATGTACATCTTTATTTAACTAGGCAAGTCATTTAAGAACACATTCTTATTTACAATGACAGCCTAGGAACGGTGGGTTAACTGCCTTGTTCAGGGGCAGAACGACAAATTTTTACCTTGTCAGCGCTGGGATTCAATCTTGCAACCTTACGATTAACTAGTCCAACGCTCCAACACACCTGCCTTACATTGCACTCCACGAGGAGCCTGCCTGTTACGCGAATGCAGTAAGAAGCCAAGGTAAGTTACTAGCTAGCATTAAACGTATCTTGTAAAAAACAATCAATCACTAGTTAACTACACATGGTTGATGATATTACTAGTTTATCTAATGTGTCTAATAATTGATGCGGTGCGCATTCGTGAAAAAGGACTGTCGTTGCTCCAACGTGTACCTAACCATAAACATCAACGCCTTTCTTAAAATCAATACATCAATATTTTTAAACCTGCATATTTAGTTAATATTGCCTGCTAACATTAATTTCTTTTAACTAGGAAAATTGTGTCACTTCTCTTGCAACAGAGTCAGGGTATATGCAGCAGTTTGGGCCGTCTGGCTCGTTGCGAACTGTGTGAAGACTATTTCTTCCTAACAAAGACAGCCAACTTCACCAAACGGGGGATGATTTAACAAAAGCGCATTTGCGAAAAAAGCACAATCGTTGCACGACTGTACCTAACCATAAACATCAATGCCTTTCTTAATATCAATACACAGAAGTATATATATATATTTTTTAAACCTGTATATTTAGTTAAAAGAAATCCAGGTTAGCAGGCAATATTAGCCAGGTGAAATTGTGTCACTTCTCTTGCGTTCATTGCAACCAGAGTCAGGTTATATGCAACAGTTTGGGCCGCCTGGCTCGTTGCGAACTAATTTGCCAGTTATTATGACATAACATTGAAGGTTGTGCAATGTAACAGGAATATTTAGACTTAATGGATGCCACCCGTTAGATAAAATACGGAACGGTTACGTATTTCACTGAAATAATAAATGTTTTGTTTTCAAGATGATAGTTTCCGGATTCGACCATATTAATGACCTACGGCTCGTATTTCTGTGTGTTATTATGTTATAATTAAGTCTAAGATTTGATAGAGCAGTCTGACTGAGCGATGGTAGGCAGCAGCAGGCTCGTAAGCATTCATTCAAACAGCACTTTCATGCGATGCTTCAAGCATTGCGCTGTTTATGACTTCAAGCCTATCAACTCCTGAGATTAGGCTGGTGTAACCAATGTGAAATGGCTAGCTAGTTAGCAGGGTGCTCGCTAACAGCATTTCAAACGTCACTCGCTCTGAGACTTGGAGTGGTTGTTCCCCTTGCTCTGCATGGGTAACGCTGCTTCGAGGGTGGCTGTTGTCATTGTGTTCCTGGTTCGAGCCCAGGGAGGAGCGAGGAGAGGGACAGAAGCTATACTGTTACACTGGGAATACTAAAGTGCCTATAAGAACATCCAATAGTCAAAGGTATATGAAATACAAATAGTCCTAAAATTCCTGTAATTTTGGACACCGATTGTGGCCGATTACATTGCACTCCACGAGGAGACTGCGTGGCAGGCTGACTACCTGTTATGTGAGTGCTGCAAGGATCCAAGGTAAGTTTCTAGCTAGCATTAAACTTATCTTATAAAAAACAATCAAACTACACATGGTTGATGATATTACTAGTTTATCTAGCTTGTCCTGCATTGCATATAATCGATGCGGTGCCTGTTAATTTATCATGAAATCACAACCTAAAACTTCTTACCTGGGAATATTGAAGACTCATGTTAAAAGGAACCACCAGCTTTCATATGTTCTCATGTTCTGAGCAAGGAACTGAAACGTTAGCTTTCTTACATGGCACATATTGCACTTTTACTTTCTTCTCCAACACTTTGTTTTTGCATTATTTAAACCAAATTAAACATGTTTCATAATTTATTTGAGGCTAAAATTATTTTGTTGTATTTTATTAAGTTAAAATAAGTGTTCATTCAGTATTGTTGTAATTGCCATTATTACATATATAAAATTATTACAAAAAAATAAAATGATTAAATTTTTTTTTTTAAATAATGTTAAAAAAATAAAAAATTATATATATTTTTAAATCGACCGATTAATTGGTATCGGCTTTTTTTGGTCCTCCAATAATCGTGTCGGCGTTGAAAATCATAATCGGTCGACCTCTAATCCAATCCTAACACGGAACACATCCACAGCTACTCATTCCAGTCTAAATACCAGGTTGCACTGACAAAGCAAACATGAGTTACTGACCTAACAGACTTGTTTACAATGTACGACATCTCTGGAGAGCACAAGGGAGAAATTAAATATTGTTTCGAATAGAGATGGGTGCCAGCCAAGCTAACAGTATAGATCATGGGTGGGCAACTGAAGTCCGAGGGCGTGATTGGTGGCACACTTTTTCTCCATCCCTAACAAACACAGCTGATTAATCAAATGGCATTCAAAAGTGAAGATCATGATTAGGTGATTATTGGAGTCAGGTGTGTTAGCTGGCGCTGGGTCAAAACCGTGACACCAATCAGGCCCTCGAGGACTGGAATTGCCCACCCTTGGTATAGAAGGGATGCGATAAGAGGGTTTGTGACAAAGTAGGAGGGGCTCCTAGATTCAAACCCATGTGGTCACGACCATAATGTGTTAATGACATTGAATCATGGAGTTCATTACTCCCCACGAATGTAAAAACACTGGATTGGTGTAGGCATAAAAGAGGGAGTTTATATTTACCATTTCCTTTCAAATCCGTGAAGGGTACACACTTTGGCAGAAAGCGGAGATCATTAGGACGTAACCTGAGTGTATTTGCGTGCACGTGTGAATGGGGCGGGGTCTGAAGCAAAACTGACCTTTGTGATGAGGTCAATAAGGGGCGTGGCTCCCAGCTCCTCAATGTGCTGCTCATTGAGACATGACAGATAGTAGAACTGCGTCTTCCTCTCCGCCGCGCTGCTGGAGTTGAAAGTGACGTTCTCTGAAGGAGGAGAGAAAAGAGGAGTAGGTTTTGGTGCGTTGACCGAAAATTCGAAACTGATACTACCCGAGCCTGATGAGCCCTACATTAAAAATACATTTTTAATCAAAGCCCAAATGATTGTGTCTTTATTCAAGACATATGTGATATAAAAAGAAAGGGAGATACCTAGTCAGTTGTCCAACAATGTATGCAACTGAAATGTGTCTTCCGCATTTAACCTAACCCCTCTGAATCAGATAGAGCCAGTAGGCTACTGCGCATTACACACGACAGAAAAACAAAAGCCCATAGATGTAGCTAGCTACAGTAAATGGGTAAATTAATTAAACAGTGTGGACTGTATTATATGACTGGAATTACACACCTCGTTCAAACCATGCTAAAGCTAAGAGAACATGTGATTCTGGTGCAGCACGTGGCCTATAAAGTTACAAGTAAGCTATAGGCTAGAGAATTAGATTTTAATACGGCCTATCTGTATAATTAGTAGGCTGACGCATATATATACACACGCACTATATACAAAAGTATGTGGACACCCCTTCAATTTAGTGGATTCGGCTATTTCAGCCACAGCCGTTGCTGACGGGTGTATAAAAATATTTTACAAATCGAGCACACAGCCAAGCAACGTCAGCACAAGAACATTCATTGAGAGCTTCATGAAAGGGGTTTCCATGGCAGCCGCACACAAGCAGCCGCACACAAGCCTGAGATCACCATGCACAATGCCAAGTGTCGGCTGGAGAAGTGTAAAGCTCAGCGTCATTGGACTCTGGAGCAGTGGAAGTGGAATCACACTTCACCATCTGGCAGTCCGACAGACAGATCTGGGTTTGGCAGATGCCAGGAGAACACTACCTTCCCCAATGCATAGTGCCAACTGTAAAGTTTGGCGGAGGAGGAATAAAGGGTCTGGGGCTGTTTTTCATGGTTAACGCAATCTAAACGATTCTGTGCTTCCAACTTGGTGGTAACAGTTTGGGGAAGGCCTTTTCCTGTGCACAAAGCGAGGTCCATACAGAAATGGTTTGTCGAGATCGGTGTGGAAGAACTTGACTGGCCTGCACAGAGCCGTGACCTCAACGCCATCGAACACCTTTGGGATGAATTGGAACGACTGGGAGCCAGGCCTAATCGTCCCAACATCAGTGCCCTAGCTCACAAATACCCATGACTGAATGAAAGCAAGTCCCTGCATCATTGTACCAACATCTAGTGGGAAGCTTTCGCAGAAGAGTGGAGGCTGTTATAGCAGCAAAGGGGGGACCAACTCCATCTTAATATCCATGATTTTGGAACGTGATGTTCAACTAGCAGGTGTCCATATACTTGTGGTCACGTAGTGTATGACCGAGCAACGCTGCAGAATTATCCGACAGAAGTTATAAATCATGCAGCTAAAGGGGAACGAACAGGATCACAATAACCTCTGGTACAGTGGAAGGAGGCTGGCAGCCCAGAAGAGATTCGTTTTAATTCAACAGTCAATGAAGCGTAAAGTTCCGCATGCACCGGAGGCAACAAGGTATTCATCAGGACAGCACTGTGAGTGTCCCTCAGCCTCAGTCCCAATGGCACCCCCAGGTGGTGAAGGTAGGAAACAACACCACTACGCTGATCCTCAACACTGGGGCCTCACAAGGGTGCGTACTCAGCCCAATCCTGTACTCCCTGTTCACCCATGACTGCGTGGCCACGCACGCCTCCAACTCAATCATCAAGTTTGCAGACGACAAAACTGTAGTAGGCCTGATTGCCAACAATGATGAGACGGCCTACAGGGAGGAGTTGAGGGCCCTGGCGGAGTGGTGCCAGCAAAATAACCCTCAACATTAACAAAAAAAGGAGCTGACCGTGGACTTCAGGAGACAGCCTGGGAGCCTGACCCCATCCACGTCGACGGGACCGCAGTGAAGAAGGTGAAAAGCTTCCAAGTTCCTCTGCGTACACATCACTGACAATCTGAAACGGTCCTCCCACACAGACAGTGTGGTGAAGGCTCAACAGCGACCTCTTTAACCTGCAGGAGGCTGAAGATATCCATCTTTGAGAGCATCCTGTATCACCGCCTGGTAAGGCAACTGCACCGCCCACAACCGCAGGGCTCTCCAGAGAGTGGTGCGGTCTGCCCAACGCATCACCGGGAGCAAAATACCTGCCCTCCAGGACACCTACACCCCACGATTTCACAGGAAGGTCAGAAATATCGTCAACCACCCGAGCCACTGCCTGTTCACCTTGCTATCATCCAGAAGGCGAGGTCAGTACAGGTGCATCAAAGCTGCTTTACGCCTTTCTCGACCCCTGAGCATTCGGAAGTAATGGCTAAACTTACGTTTTAAAATTCCCTTTTGCAGAGTTTGAATGACAGCGAAGACACGGCACCACATGGCGTAATTAAAACATCAAGCTATGGCGTAATTCTGTCACTGCAGCCATGGATTGGCGTTTTATTTGGAGACTGGGTTGCAACAAAAGCAGGAGAAATGGTATATGACAAGTGTTTACAATATGTTGTTTACAATATGTTGACAGTATGCATGCCTGTGTGTACGCGTGTGTGTGTGCGTGCATGTTTCGAGAGTTTCAAGTTCCTTGGTGTCCACATCAAACTATCATGGTCCAAAAACACACCAAGAAAGTCGTGAAGAGCGCACGACAACGCCTTTTCAGGAAAGTGAAAGGATTTGGCATGGGTCCTCAGATCCTCAACAGTACTACAGCTGCACCATCGAGAGCATCCTGACCGGTTGCAGCACCGCACCTGGTGTGGCAACTGCTCGGCAGCCGTAAGGCGCTACCGTAAGGCGCTACCGTAAGGCGCTTACAGAGGGTAGTGCGAACGGCCAAGTACATCACTGGGTCCAAGCTTCCTGCCATCCAGGACCTCTATACTAGGTGGTGTCAGAGGAAGGCCCCCCAAAAAATTGTCAAAGACTCCAGTCACCCAAGTCAGACTGTTTTCTCTGCTATCGCACAGCAAGTGGTACCGGAACGCCAAGTCTAGGTCCAAAAGGATCCAGCTTCTACCCCTCAAGACATAAAACTGCTGTAAGAAACTGCTGTAAGAACAGTCCGGGACCGATAGCAAGTTCTCATTGGTCCAAATTGTTTATGCATTGAACTGAAATAGGATACTTGTTATTTGGCCATTGGCCCAGTTTTATTTCAAGGAATTCTAAATTGGTCAACCACAGGCTAGGGCTGGGTTATAAAACTACATCCTGTCTCTTTGTTCCGTGGAGAGAATCACTGAGGACAGGGGAGCATGAACATTTACCTCCCCTCATGATTTGTTCTCTATGAATAAACCCATTTCCTCCCCCTGATTTGCTTCGTGGTCTGTGTTAGCATCAACTGCTAACACTGAAAAATTAATCAAATGGCCACTCGGACTATTTCAATTGGCCCCCAATAGTTAAACAAAAAAGTGATTTACTTTAGTATATTTAGTAAATATTTTCTTAAAAGTGCATTGTTGGTCAAGGGCTTGTAAGTGAGCATTTCAGGGTAAGGTCTACACATTCGGCAAATAACATTTCATGTGTATGCTTGCGTGTGTGTCGTGTGTGTGTGTGTGTGTACATGTCTTTGGTTCCAACTCACCCAGCAGGTGTTTGAGGATAGCCTGGTTCTGGTCCCAGACGCTGTTGAAGATGCTCCAACCAGAGCGTCCGTCAGGGAGAGGGTTCTTGCGGACCCAACCCCCGCAGGCGTACTGGTAGAAGTCCTGGCAGGGGTCAGCGCTGCGGTCCAGGCCCTCTACGATCTTACTGGCCACCGTGAAACAGGCCTTGGTCAGACACGGACTCTGTGCTTGGTCTTGTGTGAAGGTAGAAAAACAGCATTCTGTAACGCTCTACTTAAAGCCTGTGCATATAATGCTTAATGGTGTTATAATGGATTGTCACAAGACTTTTGTATGATCCCATTATATTTTTATTTTGTTTAACCAAGAAAAAGCCCATTGAGACCCAGAGTCTCTTTTTCAAGGGAGACCTGGCCAAGGCTACAACAATCAATACATTACATAATCAAAACATACAACAATACAACATGATCCAGCCTAAAAAAACATTTACACTCCTCTGTAACAGAGTCTCCCATCAATATTTAAAATCCATTCAGTAGCACTAACACATCCAGATGAAGCATGGATTGTAGACTACCTAGGAACAATTCATGGTCAACTGAATGCATGCGTGCGTGTAACCACAGGCCTCTCACCTTTGTTGTAGCGCATGCCTAGAGTGAAGGTACATCTGAACAGGGCGAGGGCAGAGGAAAGCAGCACGCCAGCCAGCACCATCCTCTTGCCCGGGGAACTGAGAAGCTGGATGCCAACCTTCTGGAAGCCAACCTGTGGAAACACGAGTCAAAGAAAGAATGGTGGATGGGATGACATCACAAATGCCACAGAAACAGTTAAAAGGTTTTTTTTTTTTACATTTGACTAATTAATAAAACATTTAAATGCTGTGTTTTGAGTCAACTCCTTTGTTATGGCAAGCCTACATACGATCAGGAGTAAACATGTGCTTAACAAGTCATACAGTTATAAATTGCTTGGACTTTGTGTGCAACAATAGTGTTTAACATTATTTTTTAATGACTACCTCATCTCTGTACCCCACACATAAAAAATCATTGTAAGGTTCAGTGGTGGAAAAAGTAGTAAAATACTAAGTATTTGGTTTGAAATATAAACTCAGCAAAAAAAAGAAACGTCCTCTCACTGTCAACTGCATTTATTAATGGAACAAAGGGGGGGAGGGGTCAAAATCTAAGTAACAGTCAGTATCTGGTGTGGCCACCAGCTGCATTAAGTACTGCAGTGCATCTCCTCCTTATGGACTGCACCAGATTTGCCAGTTATTGCTATGAGATTTTACCCCACTCTTCCACCAAGGCACCTGTAAGTTCCCAGACATTTCTGGGTGGGGGGGGTGGCCCTAGCCCTCACCCTCCGATCCAACAGGTCCCAGACGTGCTCAATTGGATTGAGATCCAGGCTCTTCGCTGGCCATGGCAGAACACTGACATTCCTGTCTTGCAGGAAATCATGCACAGAATGAGCAGTATGGCTGGTAGCATTGTCATGCTGGAGGGTCAGGATGAGCCTGCAGGAAGGGTACCGTATGAGGGCGGATGTCTTCCCTGTAACGCACAGCATTGAGATTGCAGTCAATGACAACAAGCTCAGTCCGATGATGCTGTGACACACCGCCCCAGACCATGACGGACCCGACACCTCCAAATGGATCCCGCTCCAGAGTACAGGCCTCGGTGTAACACTCATTCCTTCGACGATAAATGCGAATGCGACCATCACCCCTGGTGAGACAAAACAGCGACTCGTCAGAGAAGAGCACTTTTTGCCAGTCCTGTCTGGTCCAGCGACGGTGGGTTTATGCCCATAGGCGACGTTGTTGCCGGTGATGTCTGGTGAGGACCTTACAACAGTCAAACCTCTCTCAGCCTGTTGTGGACAGTCTGAGCACTGATGGTGGAATTGTACGTTCCTGGTGTAACTCGGGCAGTTGTTGTTGCCATCCTGGACCTGTCCCACTGGTGTGATGTTCGGTTGTACCGATCCTGTGCGGGTGTTGTTACACGTGATCTGCCACTGTGAGGATGATCAGCTGTCCGTCCTGTCTCCCTTAGGCGTCTCACATTACGGACATTACGGACAATTTAGAATAATAGTAAAGACATCAAAACTATGAAATAACACATATGGAATCATGTAGTAAACATGTAGTAAACATGTAGTAAACAAAAAGTTAAATCAAAATATATTTGACATTCTTCAAAGTAGCCACCGTTTGCCTTGATGACAGCTTAACATACACGTCATTCTCTCGCCCAGCTTCACCTGGAATGCAGTTCAATTAACAGGTGTGCCTTGTTAAAAGTACATTTGTGGAATTTCTTTCCTTCTTAATGCATTTGAGCCAATCAGTTGTGTTATGGTAGGGGTGGTATACAGAAGATGGTATTTTACCAAGTCCATATTATGGCAAGAACAGGTCAAATAAGCAAAGAGAAACAACAGTCCATCATTACTTTAACACATGAAGGTCAGTCAATCCGGAACATTTCAAGGACTATGAAAGTTTCTTCAACTGCAATCGCAAAAACCATCAAGCGCTATGATGAAACTGGCTCTCAGGAGGACCACCACAGGAAAGGAAGACCCAGAGTTGCCTCTGCTGCAGAGGGTAAGTTCATTAGAGTTACCAACCTCAAATTGCAGCCCAAATAAGTGCTTCAGAGATCAAGTAACAGACACATCAACTGTTCAGAGGAGACTGCGTGAGAATTTTATTTATTTATTTTATTTTATCTTTATTTAACCAGGCAAGTCAGTTAAGAACAAATTCTTATTTTCAATGACGGCCTAGGAACAGTGGGTTAACTGCCTGTTCAGGGACATAACGACAGATTTGTACCTTGTCAGCTCGGGAGTTTGAACTTGCAACCTTCCGGTTACTAGTCCAACGCTCTAACCACTAGGCTACCCTGCCGCCCCAGAATCAGGCCTTCATGGTCAAATTGCTGCAAAGAAAACACTACTAAAGGACACCGATAAGAAGAAGAGACTTGATTAGGCCAAGAAACACGAGCAATGGACATTGGACCGGTGGAAATCTCCAAATGAAAGATTTTTGGTTCCAACCACCGTGTCTTTGCGACGCAGAGTAGGTGATCTCTGCATGTGGTTCACACCATGAAGCATGGAGGTGGAGTTGTGATGGTGTGGGGGTGCTTTGCTGGTGACACTGTCAGTGATTTATTTAGAATACAAGGTACACTTAGCAAGCATGTCTACCACAGCATTCTGCAGCCAATATGCCATCCCATCTGGTTTGCGCTTAGTGGGACTATCATTTGTTTTTCAACAGGACAATGACCCAACACACCTCCAGGCTGTGTAAGGGCTATTTTACCAAGAAGGTGTGTGATGGAGTGCCGCATCAGATGACCTGGCCTCCACAATCACCCGACCTCAACCCAATTGAGATAGTTTGGGGATGAGTTGGACCGCAGAGTGAAGGAAAAGCAGCCAACAAGTGCTCAGCATATGTGGGAACTCCTTCAAGACGGTTGGAAAAGCATTCCTCATGAAGCTGGTTGAGAGAATGCCAAGAGTGTGTAAATCTGTCATCAAGGCAAAGGGTGGCTACTTTGAAGAATCGCAAATATATATTTAGATTTGTTTAACACTTATTTTTATTTCATATTTATGATATCTTCACTACTATTAAAATAGTAAAAATAAAGAAAAACCCTTGAATAAGTAGGTGTGTCCAAACTTTTGACTGGTAGTGTGTGTGTGTGTGTGTGTGTGTGTGTGTGTGTGTGTGTGTGTGTGTGTGTGTGTGTGTGTGTGTGTGTGTGTGTGTGTGTGTGTGTGTGTGTGTGTGTATATATATATTTAGTCTCCATTCCTCTTTCCGAGCGACTATCTAATGAATCAAATTTCACTGTAAAGTTCATTTCAGAACCAAGAACCCAATAGCACTAGCACTGGCCAGCTCTCGATTTGGCATTCAATCTGTCACAAGAGATTACTATGAAGTATACATTTAGTCTACTTTAAAAACATAAACAGTAAAAAAATATATTTAAAAAATAGGTAGCCCTATATTGTTATGCACTTAGGAAGGGTGGAAGCAGGGATTGAACCCCAATGTCTGTTGGGAAATAATATACTGTGCCTCGCCAGGGGCCTCATTTATCAAAAAGACTAAACCTTTATTAGAAAGACTAAACCTTTATTAGAAAGACTAAACCTTTATCAGAAAGACTAAACCTTTATCAGAAAGACTAAACCTTTATCAGAAAGACTAAACCTTTATCAGAAAGACTAAACCTTTATCAGAAAGACTAAACCTTTATCAGAAAGACTAAACCTTTATCAGAAAGACTAAACCTTTATCAGAAAGACTAAACCTTTATCAGAAAGACTAAACCTTTATCAGAAAGACTAAACCTTTATCAGAAAGACTAAACCTTTATCAGAAAGACTAAACCTTTATCAGAAAGACTAAACCTTACGTGCATCAGTTTTCCCACAAAGGTTGGCAATTGTCAATTTTGAACTTGACGGGAAAGTGTTGCGCATCTCCTCGCAAATCTCCAAGTTATGCTTCCGCACAACTTCTAGTGGTTGATCAACTGTATTCCGAGGAAATATTGTTACTTTGTGGGAATTATTGGTGTTTGATACATAGGCTGAATCCATTTTGAATTCAATCACTTTTTGACAGCACCCCTTTCGATTTTTACAAAACCTTCTGTACACATTTGTCCATTTTAGAAGTGAACACACCAAGACAGTCGTGAAGAGGGCACAACAAAACCTATTCCCCCTCAGGAGACTGAAAAGATTCAGCATGGGTCCTCAGATCCTCAAAAGATTCTTCAGCTGCACCGCCGAGAGCATCCTGACTGGTTGCCTGCTGGTAATGGCAACTGCTCGGCCTCCGACCGCAAGGCACTACAGACGGTAGTGTGTACGACCCAGGACATCACCGGGGCCAAGCTTCCTGCCATCCAGGACCTCTATACCAGGCGGTGTCAGAGGAAGGCCCTAAAAATAAATCAGACTCTAGCCACCCTTGTAACCCTAGTTCTCTCTGCTGCCGCGCGGCAAGTCTAGGTTCAAAAGGCTTCTTAACAGCTTCTACCCCATAAGACTCCCAAACAGCTAATCAAAGGGCTACCCAGATGACTCTTTTACAATGCTGCTACTCTCTGTTTATTATCTATGCATAGTCACTTTAACTCTACCTACATGTTGAAGGAGTGGCCTAGTGGTTAGAGCGTTGGGCCAGTAACCAAAAGGTTGCTGGATCAAATCCCCGAGCTGACAAGGTAAAAATCTGTCGTTCTGCCCCGGAACAAGGTTAACACCCACTGTTCCTAGGCTGTCATTGTAAATAAGAATTTGCTCTTAACTGACTTGCCTAAAGGTTAAACAAAAAATGCCTTCTTTTTTTTACATATTACCTCAACTAACCCACAAATTGACTCTGTACATAACCTGCTATTGTTATTTTACTGCTGCTGTTTAAGTATGTTACTTTTATTTTCTAATTTTAAGTGAAAGGTAAGCATTTGTTGCATTTGGCGCATGTGACAAATACAATTTGATTTGACATGAATGTCTCGTGCAAAAATGGGTAAACTTTGAGCACCTTCATTTCTTGAATATTTTGTCATTCAGGTCAAAAAAGTCATTTTCAGAGCGAATCCATATTAAACCAAGCAGCTAGAGGACAACCGGTAAACTTAGATGTAATTTTATTTTAAAATTCTTACTTGTAAGTTACGCTTGCACCATTTTTGCAGGCATAGGTTTCCGGTTGGCGCCTATATCAATGAATTGTGTACAGCCTGATTAATCAGACTACTACAGAATATTTTTCCGAAAACATAGAATAATGTCCTCTCTGAACTCAGTAGTCTACTGATGAGACACTGCGGTGTATGTCACGATGCGATTGCGAGCTCACGTCTACTGTTCTAACGAACACTTCAAACTACCGTTCTCAATTCCCCACATGCGCCAAGTACAAACAAGTCCATTTCTACAACTCCATTACTGCTGTTGCATGAAATGCAGGTGTACAGTTTATCAAAGAGTGCCTTACTTTGCGAATTTCATTCAATGTAATACCTGTTTGTTTGAGAGCTCCGTCGATTGTCGGTCGTGCAGTGTTGCTACTGAGTGCACCCGCCACACCTCTCGAAAGCCTATTCGGGTGTTCTCAAAGTGGGGTCAGAGGTACTGCAAAGGTACATATCTTTAAAATAATTTTGACCAAGAGATCCATGGAATAAATTTAGAGTGTCATATTACGTATCTACAATTTATGTTCTTAGCCCTGAGCAACATGGGACTGGGAGTCTCATAGGGATATTGGTATCCACAATACTGCACCATTTTTTTTTTATATCAACTCAATACTCTTTGATTTATATAAATGCAACGTTTTTTCTCTGCCTCGTGGGGAAATGTGTAGAATTGCAGGATATTAGCTTGAAAGCTGCAACAACAATAAAATATCTCTGCCCCATGAAAAAATGTGCAAAATTACAGGATATTAGCTTGAATATGGCAATATTTTCTCTCCAATGCCACAGTGCAAGTGGATTGAAACAGAGAGAGAATAATCTGGTTTACCTTGCAAAACATTTAGCTACGGTTGACTATGGTCTTAACTAAGGAATTGACCCCGGTCTTCAGACACATTCACACAAATGGAGATGCCCGTTGAATTTGAATTGCATTTGTCAAAAATATCTAGACATAGCCACCAAGAGACAAAGCCTGTATGTAATAATGACCATAAACTCGATCCAGTCTAATAGCATAGCTAACTAGCTAGCTAACCATCCAGCTTGATTTATTCCACATTTTTGTTGTGTTGAAGCATGAATTCTAAATAGATTTTATTTATTTTCCCCCTCATCCATCTACACACAATATGCCATAATGACAAAGTAAAAATATATTTTTTGACTTTTTTGCAAATTGATTGAAAATTAAATACAGAAATATCTAATTTACATAAGTAAAAGAGGGGTAGTGGCAGAAATATTGCATGTAGAGGGCTATATAGGTCTGCTAATACAGGACTATTAAAGGCCCAGTGCATTACTTTTATGGGGACAAAAGGTTTTCTCACAAATGTTTCATTTTTAATGAAATTTGTTTTATTATTCAGACTTTTCAAGGGGTGCTCCAGCACCCTCAGCAACCCTACTTCGCGTGGCTATGCCTTCCTGTGTGGTGTCTAGTATACAACAGGAGTTCCCTGATCCAGGTGCAGAATACACTGGGTTTCTTCCTCATATTTACTGATACCATTCAATTCAATGATAAAAAAAAGACAACACAAGTAAAAATGTTATGCCAAGTGCCACATCTCTCTCCATTTAGAGACATCAATATCAAACCGTTTTGTCAGTCTGGACTCGATCGGGGAGAGGATGAAAATGTCAGTGATGACACTTGCCAGTTGGTCCGCACATGCTTTGAGTACACATCCTAGTAATCAGTCCGGCTTTGTGAATGTTGACCTGTTTAAAGGTCTTGCTCACATTGGCTACCGAGAGCGTTATCACACAGTTGTCCAGAACAGCTGATGCTCTCATGCATGTTGCAGTGTTGCCTGCCTCAAAGTGAGCATAAAAGGCATTTAGCTCATCTGGTAGGTTCCAGTCACTGGGCAGCTTGCAGATGGTTTTCCCTTTGCAATCCGTAATAGTTTTCAAGCCCTGCCACTTCCGACGAGCGTCAGAGCCAATGTAGTAGGATTCAATCTTAATCCTTTATTGACGCTTTGCTTGTTTAATGGTTCGTCTGGGGGCGTAGCGGGATTTCTTATAAGCGTCCGGATTAGTGTTCCGCTCCTTGAAAGCAGTAGCTCTAGCCTTTAGCTCGGTGCGGATGTTACCGGTAATCCATGGGTTCTGGTTGGGATATGTACGTACGGTCACTGGGAGGACGACGTCGTCGATGCACTTATTTATGAAGCCAATGCCATTTGATGAATTCCGGAATATATTCCAGTCTGTGCTAGCAAAACAGTCCTGTAGCGTAGCACCCACGTCATCTGACCACTTCTGTATTGAGCAAGTCACTGGTACTTCCTGATTTAGTTTTTGCTTGTAAGCAGGAATCAGGAGAATAGAATTATGGTCAGATTTGGAGGGCGGAGAGAGCTTCGTATGCATCTCTGTGTCTGGCGTAAAGGTGGTCTAGAGTTTTTTTCCCTCTGGTTGCACATGTGACATGCTGGTAGAAATTAGGTAACGTGGATTTAAGTTTGCCTGTATTAAAGTCCCCGGCCACTCGGGGACTTTTCTTGTTTGCTTATGGCCTTATACGGCTGGTTGAGAGCGGTCTTAGTGCCAGCATCGGTTTGTGGTGGTAAATAAGATGGCTAAGAATAATATAGATGAGAACTCTCTTGGTCTCTTGGTAGATAGTGTGGTCTACAGCTTATCATAAGGTACTCTACCTCAGGCGAGCAATACCTTGAGACTTCTTTCAAATTAGACATCGCGCATCAGCTGTTATTGACAAATAGACACATACCCCCGCCCCTCGTCTTACCAGAGGTGGCTTCACTGTCCTGCCGGTGAATGGAAAATCCCACCAGCTCTATATTATCCGTGTCGTCTTTCAGCCATGACTCGGTGAAACATAAGATATTACAGTTTATAATATCCTGTTTGTCACGTCCTGGCCATAGAAGCTTTTATTTTCTATGGTAGAGTTAGGTCAGGGCGTGACTGGGGTGTTGTTTTAGTTTATGTTTTCTATGTTGGGTTCTTGGTTTGAATTTCTATGTTGGTGATTTGTATGATCCCCAATTAGAGGCAGCTGGTTATTGTTGTCTCTAATTGGGGATCATACTTAAGTAGATTTTTTTTTCCCTCCCACCTGTGGGTTATGGGATATTGTTTATGTTTAATTGCCTGTTAGCGCTACATTGTCGTCACGGTACGTTTATTCTTTATTGGTTTGGTTTTTCTAAGTTTCACTTTCTAATAAAATATGTGGAACTCTATGTACTCTGCGCCTTGATCCGACCATTATTACGAACAACGTGACACTGTTGGTAGTGTAATCTTGATAGTAGGTCATCCATTTCATTTTATATCAAACCGAGTATTTTATATTTAAAAAATTCACATCTGCGTAACACACATTACCGTTGTTGATGAAGCCGTCTGTGTCATTAGGACAATAAACTAATCAAGCTAATTCTAGGTCGTCACGAGTTACCAAAGTCATAAAGCCCACCTTATTTCTACAATTTATTTTCTTAAAATGTTATTTTAAACCTAACCTTAACTACACTGCTAACCGTGTACCAAATATTTACCTTAAATTAATACCAAAAAACACATTTTTGTTTTCTTTATTTTTTTTATGATATAGCCTATTTTGATTGTGGTTATGGTAACTAGTGGAAACCCTAATTCCATGCTTTCCTGCCTGTAGCTCCAGATTGGTTTAGATTCAGGCAGGTGACGGCGTGTTTCTAATATTTCACTGTATTAGTCAGACTCAGACATGAGTCAGCGACCACGGTAGCTACATCCATTATTTACTTTTGCAGACGACACTTGTATGAGCTTCGAACTAACCTGCAAATTCTACTTGTAGGCTAATGTTAGCTAGCTAGCATATAGCTGCTAGCATTATCAAATGATAACGTTGCTTAACCAGCAGTATTTAAACGATACAAAATCAACTTGTATGAGCTACGAATTAACTAAAATTGTAATGAGGTAGCTAGCATGCTACCATGGCTCCTATAAGTCTTATTATTTTGCGCGCAACAATGCTAATGCTAATATGTGAGAAAGTAAACTCCCAGGTTCCATAGATGACTTCCTGTTTGTCAATAAAATTAGGTACATTTGTGATTTAGGATAAATATAATTTAGCGTTCGCTAAAACGCTAGCTAGTCTGCATCACTGACACTGGCTAACATTAGCTAGCCTGCCGAGTTTTATCAAAATACTGCTACCTACATGGAGAGATGTAACCTTACAGGGCCTTCAGAAAGTATTCATACCACTTGACTTTTTCCACATTTTGTTGTGCTAGAGCCTGAATTCAAAATGTCTTAAATCTATTATTTTCAGCACCCATCTACACATAATACCCCACATTTTCCCATGATTCTTTTCAAAATTCTTCAACCTCTGTCAAATTGGTTCTTGATCATTGCTAGACAACCATTTTCAGGTCTTGCCATAGATTTTCAAGTAGATTCAAGTCAAAACTGTAACTCGGCCATGTTTTAGGTTAAATCAAATCAAATGTTATTGGTCACATTCACATGGTTAGCAGATGTTAATGCGAGTGCAGCGAAATGCGAGTGCTTCTAGTTCCGACAGTGCAGTAAAATCTAACAATTCCACAACAATTACCTGATACACACAAATCTAAAGGAATGGAATAAGAATATGTACAAATAAATATATGGATGAGCAATGACCAAGCTGCATAGGCAAGATGCAATAGATGGTATAAGATACGGTATATACATTTGAAGTTGGAAGTTTACACACTAGCTAACGTTAGCTAGCCTGCCTAGTTTTATCAAAGGTTGGAGTCATTAAAACTCATTTTTCAACCACTCCACAAATGTATTGTTAGCAAACTATAGTTTTGGCAAGTCTGTTAGGACATCTACGTTGTGCATGACACAAGTCATTATTCCAACAATTGTTTACAGACAAGATTATTTCACTATATCACAATTCCAGTGGGTCAGAAGTTTACATACACTAAGTTGACTGTAACTTTAAACAGCTTGGAAATTTCCAGAAAAATATGTCATGGCTTTATAAGCTTCTGATAGGCTAATTGACATCATTTGAGTCAATTGGAGGTGTACCTGTGGATGTATTTCAAGGCCTACCTTCAAACTCAGTGCCTCTTTGCTTGACATGGAAAAATCAAAAGAAATCAGCCAAGACCTCAGAAAAAAATTGGAGACCTCCACAAGTCTGGTTCATCCTTGGGAGCAATTTCCAAATGCCTGTAGGTATCATGTTCACCTGTACAAACAATAGTACGCAAGTATAAACACCATGGGACCATGCAGCCGTCATACAGCTCAGGAAGGAGACGCGTTCTGTCTCCTAGAGATTAATGTACTTTGGTGCGAAAAGTGCAAATCAATCCCAGAACAACAGCAAAGGAACTTGTGAAGATGCTGGAGGAAACAGGTACAAAAGTATCTATATCCACAGTAAAATTTGTCCTATATCGACATAACCTGAAAGGCCGCTCAGCAAGGAAGAAGCAACTGCTCCAAAACCACGTAAAAAATCCAGACTTTTTGGAATCCAGGACTTGTTGGAGAAAGGTCCTCTGGTCTGATGAAACAAAAATAGAACTGTTTGGCCATAATCACCATTGTTCTGTTTGGAGGAAAAAGGGGGGAGGCTTGCAAGCCGAAGAACACCATCCCAACCGTGAAGCACGGGGGTGGCAGGGGTGCTTTGCTGCAGGAGGGACTGGTGCACTTCACAAAATAGATGGCATCATGAGGAGGAAGAATTATGTGGATATATTGAAGCAACATATCAAGGCATCAGTCAGTAAGTTAAAGCTTGGTCCCAAATTGGTTTTCCAAATGGACAATGACCCCAAGCATACTTCCAAAGTTGTGGCAAAAAGACTTAAGGACAACAAAGTCAAGGTACTGGAGTGGCCATCACAAAGCCCTGACCTCAAACCTATAGAAAATTTGTGGGCAGAACTGAAAAGCGTGCGCGAACAAGGAGGCCTATAAACCTGACCAGTTACACCAGCTCTGTCAGGAGGAATGAGCCAAGATTTGCCCAACTTATTCTGGGAAGTTTATGGAAGGCTACCCGATACGTTTGACCCAAGTTAAACAATTTGAAGGCAATGCCACCAAAAACTAATTGAGTGTATGTAAACTTCTGACCCACTGGGTATGTGATGAAATAAATAAATGCTGAAATAAATCACTCTCTCCACTATTATTCTGACATTTCACATTCTTAAAATAAAGTGGTGATGCCAACTGACCTAAGACAGGGAATTTGTACTTAAATGTCAGGAATTGTGAAAAACTGAGTACAAATGTGAACAAATAAACAAAATACAGTACCAGTCAAAACGTTGGACACACCTGCTCATTCAAGGGTTTTTTTCTTATATTTTTACTATTTTCTACATTGTAGAATAATATTGAAGACATCAAAACTATGATATAACACATATGGAATCATGTAGTTTATATTTGAGATTCTTCAAAGTAGCCATCCTTTGCATTGATGACAGCTTTCCACACTCTTGGCATTCTCTCAACCAGCTTCACCTGGAATGCTTTTATGAGTCGGGGTGAAGGAAAAGCAGCCAACAAATGCTCAGCATATGTGGGAACTCCTTCAAGACTGTTATAAAAGCATTACAGGTAAAGCTGGAAGGGAAATGTTGGCTAGGCAAATGTTGGCTATTTTAAGAATCTCAAATATATTATGATTTTTTAAACACTTTTTTGGTTACTACATAATTCCATGTGTGTTATTTTATAGTTTTGATGTCTTCACTATTATTCTACAATGTAGAAAATAGCACAAATTAAGAAAAACCCTTGAATGAGTAGGTGTTCTAAAACTTTTGACCAGTTGTGTATATACAGTATCTACTTTCTTAGACTGCTGAACTACCAAAACTAAATATGATACAAATTTACCCAATATACAAAACTGGCTGATATACAAGTGAATATTCTTTTATTTTGAGAGAGAAAAAACTATTAGCACAGGGGTCAAATAACTGAAATCTCCTTACTTTTTGCAACCCTACCTAATATCTATAACATCTATAATGTCTAATGTTTACACAACCACCACCTCTTCCTATGGGATTTTAAAGGTTTATCGGAAACATAGGGTAATTTGTCAAATTTAACCTGTTTGTGTGTGTGTGTTTCTGTGTGTGTGTGCGTGTGTGTGTGTGTGTGTGTGTGTGTGTGTGTGTGTGTGTGTGTGTGTGTGTGTGTGTGTGTGTGTGTGTGTGTGTGTGTGTGTGTGTGTGTGTGTGTGTGTGTGTGTGTGTGTGTGTGTGTGTGTGAGGTGTCTGTGAGTGTGTGCGTGTGTGTGTTCACAGGCATTCCAGCACCTCTTCCTAACAGCCTCATTAACTTCTAAAAGCCTGTTTAACTTCAAAGGCAGTGTCACCGCTCACACCTCTGTTACACCCCCCTCTCTCTCACACACACACACACATATATATGAACACCTCACCTCAGACCTCTCTGTCACAACAAACTCAACAGAACAGAGTGAAAGACCCCTAGGCTATACCCCTCCTAAAGGCGTTTCTGACTGTTTGTCAAACTAGTTATCATGAATACATTTTAAAATAATCATGTATTTAGATAAGCATGTAAAGGGGTTTGTTAATCTCAGAATGTGTGTGTGTGTGTGTGTGTGTGTGTGTGTGTTCTTGTGTGCGTGTGTGTTTGTGAGAGAGAGAGAGAGAGAGTTTACTGTTAATTTGTATGGTTTATTTCACTTTTGTTTAGTATATACTTCACTTGCTTTTGCAATGTTAACATATGTTTCCCATGCCAATAAAGCCCTTAAATTGAATTGAAATTGAAATTGAATCGGGAGACGGAGCACCAGTTTTCCACCGCGACACCTGCTTCCCATTGACACGTCACCTGTTCCCACGCCAGTGACACCATGTGTGAAACAAAAGTCAATGACTGGGAGGGAGGGGAACACAGCAACAACACCTTCCTGTTCTTAGGGGAGCAGCGGTGACTGGAGGTTTATGGGACTTGGGACGTGTTCATCAGGGCATACTGTAGCGAAACCTAGAATTCTTTCCTTTTGTTGCCTACTAAACACATGCCTACTAGTGTGTGGGTTCATGTATGCATGTACTTGTGCGCGTGTGTATGTAAGAGAAAGTGTACGTCTCCAATGCCTCACCTCTACAGATACGGTAAAGAAGACTGGGGCCTACCCACTGTAGATAATAATGGTTTCGTAAGGGGGGATTTCACAACCAAAGGCTTGCTCCCCCATCCTCCTCCTATTCCTCATTCTCCTCGCTCCCCCATCCTCCTCCTATTCCTCATTCTCCTCGCTCCCCCATCCTCCTCCTATTCCTCATTCTCCTCGCTCCCCCATCCTCCTCCTATTCCTCATTCTCCTCGCTCCCCCATCCTCCTCCTATTCCTCATTCTCCTCGCTCCCCCATCCTCCTCCTATTCCTCATTCTCCTCCTATTCCTCATTCTCCTCGCTCCCCCATCCTCCTCCTATTCCTCATTCTCCTCGCTCCCCCATCCTCCTCCTATTCCTCATTCTCCTCGCTCCCCCATCCTCCTCCTCCTCATTCTCCTCGCTTCCTCTCCTCCATTCAATCATGGAAGCCACGGTGCCTGCTTATCCTCCACGACCAGTTCATCAAAGCCCCAAGAGGCTTTGAAGGATCTGATAGGGATCACTAAGACAAGGAGAAGAAGTCTGACTGCCTGACTGACTGTCGAAGGCCAGACGGGGGGCGGGACACGAGTGGACATCAGGAGCCAAACAGTTGAATAATCATTACATCAGAGACAAAACTAACATTAACAAACGGGGCATGACTGACAGAGTCACTGATGTAAAACTTCAATCAGAGGGTTTATATCAGCAGTGTTTCCTTTCTTCATCTGATTGGTCTGTTTGGTTTTTGAAATATTGAAATAAAAAGCCCCACTGTATGTGAGATATTTTGACACACACCACCGTTCAAATGTTCGGGGTCACTTAGAATTGTCCTTGTCTTCCATGAAAACATACATGAAATGAGTTGCAAAAATCAATAGGAAATATAGTCAAGACGTTGACAAGGTTATAAATAATGATTTTTAATTGGAATAATAATTGTGTCCTTTCGTCAAAGAATCCTCAATTTGCAGCAATTACAGCCTCGCATACCTTTGGCATTCTAGTTGTCAATTTGTTGAGGTAATCTGAAGAGATTGCACCCCGTGCTTCCTAAAGCACCTCCCACGAGTCGGATTGGCTTGATGGGCACTTCTTACGTCATGGACAGCCACATGTTTTTGGTATCTTTGTTTTGTTTTCGGTGAATTATACTAAGCATATATAGCCTTGTTGATTTAATGGTGTTTCAAATGTTTAAATTGAGGTAGTGCTCCTCTTGTCTTTGTGCTGACATGCGGATTTAAATCAGTGGTTGTTTTAGTGAACTTTCAAAAACATTAACTTGCTTGACCATGCTGCAGGTCATGTGTGTTACATGCCATTTTTGCTTTGTGGACTTCACCATACAGATGTTGTTCTCCGGTTTCAAATCAAATAACATTTTACTGGTCACATACATGTGTTTAGCAGATGTTATTGCGGCTGTCGCGAAATGCTTGTGATTCTAGTTCCGACCGTGCAGCAATATCTAACAAGTAATATCTAACAATTTCACAACAAATACCTAATACACACAGTTAATATATAATATAATATATAATAATATAATAATAATATAATATATATAATATAGTTAAGGAATGGAATTAAGAATATTTAAATGTATGGGTGAGCAATATATTTATATAGTATTAATTGCTTTACTTAGATTAGTGTGTATTAGGTATTTGTTGTGAAATTGTTAGATATTACTTGTTAGATATTACTTGTTAGATATTACTTGTTAGATATTACTTGTTAGATATTACTAGTTAGATATTACTTGTTAGATATTACTTGTTAGATATTACTTGTTAGATATTACTTGTTAGATATTACTTGTTAGATATTACTTGTTAGATATTGCTGCACTGTAGGAACTAGAAGCACAAGCATTACCCGCAATAACATCTGCTAAACACAGGTTTCGTGATGAAACAAATGTATGTGTTGTTGAATGTATTCCGCCTCTGTGTGACTATTGCCTTTTTGTTGTCACGGCCTTATTGTATATCACGGTGGCATATGAATGAATGGGCTATAGAGCGAACAATGCAATTATCATAACATAGGTTGTGAAATGGCTTTTTAACTAGCTTGGCTTGGCTTCCTCAGTGATTTTACGCACACTCAGCCACTGGATCAATGACTAGTAGCAACTTCTGTCTGTGTGTGTGTGTGTGTGTGTGCATGCGTGTGTTTCGTCCACGGCTGTGGGTGCGTGCGTATGTGCGTGCACCTCTGCATGCGTGTATGTGTCCTGAGGGGGCCGCGGGTAACGTTTGTGTCCATAACAGAGTAGCAAACAGGGCTATTAGAGTTGAAAGGCTGTGAATTGAGCCAATCAAAGAGGGGCACGGCTGGAGACCGGCAGCCCACAGACAGACTGGCCTGGCCTGGGGCCCGATGGGATGACCTCGTCTCCTCTTCATGGATCACACACACACACACAGACACACAGACACACACACGCACAGCAGAGTGTTGGTCGATTTAATTTTGTCGAAAGTGGAGACAACGGGGTAAATCTCAAATTGGGAGTTTAATTTAACACGAAGGTACAATAGGGCCTAGTTATGAGCCCAACAGGCACATACACACAAACTAACACACACTGAAGTAGGGTTTGACCCAGTTCAAAACAGTGTGGTTCATAAATAACTGTAATGGCAAAGCAAACAAAATATGTGAGCTAGCTAATACAGTTGAAGACACACACTACAAAATACCAATCAGTGACCAAACTAACATAGTCCTAATGGAATGGGCCTTTAAACAAGGCAAACAGGCGAAAAACAAACAATTATGAGAACCAGGAAGATGCCTGAGCACTGTATTTATGAGTGGTGTTGGATAGACTAACTCAATGCAACGTGCTATCATCACATACAAGATTTTTATGACTCTGGAAGTAGGGCGTCGTCATGAATAAAATTGTATAATTTGTTTTGTAGATTAGAATGTTCCGAGAGCTTCCATCAATAGAATAAGACCTAATTCTTAAGTTCCATCTTGCACAGACAGCAGTGGTTCCCAAAAGCACCCTGCCTCCCTCCATACTCTGCACAAGGACTGTATGAATAAAATAGTAATTCAATAAATGAAGTAAATAAAATAAAGTACATTAAGATTAGAAGTAGTAGTGCAGAGACGTTTTACTAGGATTTAATTTCCTCAAGTGATCTGTCATCCACACAGACACTGAGGAACTAACACACAGACTCATTGATTACAGTTATGACTTCCAAAGATCCTGATATTTTTGTTTACATTCTCCTTCCATATCTCCATCCCTTTCTCTCTCGCTCTCTCCCTCTCTTTCACTGCTAGGCCCTCAGTCTCTCTAGAGCGGGATGGGTATCAGCCCAGCCCACCTGTCTGTCTCCCCTCTCTCATCCTGATCACTGATAGTGGGCTGGGTGCTGTGCTTTGATGTCGACCTGTTGAGGGAAAGAAAGGGAGAAAGAGAGGGGGGTAGAGGGAGGGGGGGGGGGTAGAGGGAGAAAGAGAGGGGGGTAGAGGGAGAAAGAGAGGGGGGTAGAGGGAGAAAGGGGGGGGGGTAGAGGGAGAAAGAGAGAGGGGAGGAGAGGGGGGGTAGAGGGAGAAAGAGAGGGGGGGGTAGAGGGAGAAAGAGGGAGGGGGGGGGTAGAGGGAGGAGAGAGGGGGTAGAGGGAGAAAGAGAGGGGGGGTAGAGGGAGAAAGAGGGAGGGGGGGGGGGTAGGGGAGAAAGAGAGGGGGTAGAGGGAGAAAGATAGGGAAAAGAGAGAGACAGGAGTTTTAAACAGGAGTTTTAAACAGGCGGGAGATGTACTGCAACAGACAGAACGGCCATCTCCCATACCACTGCCATACAGATACCATCAAAGACCCTGATTGCAACATTCTCTGTGTGTGTGTGTGTGTGTGTGTGTGTGTGTGTGTGTGTGTGTGTGTGTGTGTGTGTGTGTGTGTGTGTGTGTGTGTGTGTGTGTGTGTGTGTGTGTGTGTGTGTGTGTGTGTGTGTGTGTGTTTCTTCAACTGTATTAGCTCACATAGTTTGTGTGTGTGCCTGTGTGTGTGAGTGATCCATGAAGAGGAGACAAGGTACTCTAGTTTATTTAGTAAATATTTGGCTTCACTAAAGACCTCAGTGTCTTTCAATGTGGCACCTTCATAGGATGCAACCTTTCCAACAAGTCAGTTCATAAATTGTCTCCCCTGCTAGAGCTGCTGCGGTCAACTGTAAGTGGAAACGTCTAGGAGCAACAACGGCTCAGCAGCGAATTGGTAGGCCACACAAGCTCACAGAACGGGATCGCCGAGTGCTGAAGCACGTAAAAAATCATCTGTCCTCGGTTGCAACACTCACTACCGAGTTCCAAATTGCCTCTGGAAGCAACTTCAGCACAAGAACTGCTCATCAGGAGCTTCATGTAATCGGGTTTCCATGGCCGAGCAGCCGCACACAAGCCTAAGATCACCATGCGCAATGCCAAGCGTCGGCTGGAGTGGTGTAAAGCTCACCGCTATTTGACTCTGGAGCAGGGACAAATCCCGATTCACCATCTGGCAGTCCGACGTACAAATCTGGGTTTGGCGGATGCCAGGAGCATATACCGGTCCCAATGCTTAGTGCCAACTGTAAAGTTTGGTGGAGAAGGAATAATGGTCTGGGGCTGTTTTTCATGGTTCGGACTATGACCCTTAGTTTCAGTGAAGGGAAATCTTAATGCTACAGCAGACAATGACATTCTAGACGATTCTGTGCGTCCAACTTTTGGCAACAGTTTGTGGAAGGCCCTTTCCTGTTTCGGCGATGTGGAAGAACTTGACTGGCCTGCACAGAACCTTGACGTCAACCCCATCGAACACTTTTGGAATGAATTGTAACGCTGACTGCGAGCCAGGCCGAATCGTTCAAGAGCAGTGCCTGACCTCACTAACGCTGAATGGATGCAATTCCCCCAGCAATGTTCCAACATCTAGGGGAAAGCCTTCCCAGAAGAGTGGAGACTGTTATAGCAGCAAAGGGGGGACCAACTCTATATTAAAGCCCTTGATTTTGGAATGAGGTTTTCGAGAATGTTCTTGTGGTGAACAAGCCTATAGTGGCCTTGCCTGCCTATGTATAGGCCTACAGCCATCTATCCATTTAAAGCAGTCAAATATCTGATACCATTTCATTAAAAAACTATATATTTAAAATAATAAGAACCGGTATATATTACACACCTATTTCCAAACAGTACTAGGTTACTTTACAAAACCCCCACTTTCTGCCAGGCAGGGAGCGAACTTGGCCAAATGCGCACTATGCAGTGTAGATGGGTTTGGAGACAGGAGCGGTGACGAGCTGCTGTGGATTCGTGCTTCGGCTGGGTTTCTGCCAGCCTCATGGTCTTTCTTTCAGTGTTACAATAAGGATCAGGGGATCAAGTCAATCGTTCGCCTTTATGGCGGATAACAGACTAAACGGTCCTGTCTTTTCTGAAAGACCAAAGCTGTGAAGTAGGCTAGCCTATCTCCTCCACTGCGTCTTGCAAGCCAGGGGTGGGGGAGGGAGTGGGTGGCATGTGGATAATATGCAGGGTGACTGAGTGAGTGATACATTGTGTTAGGGATTAATCGGCTCAATCACAAACCGACCCATTGATAAGATAATGACGGGCTGTTATTCGGACCGGTGGGTGGAATGGATCCGGGGGCTGCTGCGCTCTATCTCTCCACTTCTCCACCGCCAGACGGCTGTCTCCGCGCGCCATGGCGCTCGGTGTAGTCTTGCTAATTGGTCATTAACGTAGACTGGTCACTTCAGAGGGCCGCGGTTCTTTGATACTCACATTCCCGATTGACAGGGAAGTCTCGAGGCGACCGTCTTAAGAGACAGAAATCGCGTTTAGTAGCCTTTCACAACTCCATAATGGGACACTATTAAATGGGAAATAGTTTCTATAATGTAAAACATTGATGTGGTCGATTGAAGGACAGTTTTATAATTCCAGGTTTTTAGCAATACCGCAGTTCATTAGCCTAATATTTGTGACTGTAATTAATTTGTGACTGTAACACTAGGCCAATAGAAGCCAACACTACCAGTCAAAAGTTTTAGGCACCTACTCATTCAAGGGTTTTTCTTAATTAAAAAAAAATATTTTCTACATTGTATAATAATAGTGAAGTCATCAAAACTATGAATTAACACAAATGGAATCATGTAGTAACCAAAAAAGTGTTAAACAAATCAAAATATATTTTATATTTGAGAGCCACCAGTTGGCTTGATGACAGCTTTGCACACTCTTGGCATTCTCTCAACCAGGTTAATGATGTAATGCATTTCAATAAACTGGTATGCTTTGTTAAAAGTTCATTTGTGGAATTTCTTTCCTTCTTAATGTGTTTGAGCCAATCAGTTGTGTTGTGACAAGCTAGAGGGGGTATACAGAAGATAGCCCTATTTGGTAAAAGACAAAGTCCATATTATGGCAAGAACAGCTCAAATAAGCAAAGAGAAACGACAGTCCATCGTAAAGAAAAACCCTTGAATGAGTAGGTGTTCTAAAACTTGACCGGTAGTGTATATCGTAGACCAAGGGGATCGTCACATTTTTGCGCAAACAAATCGACAAAAACCCAATCATCAGAGCTGTCAGTCCTCTCTCTCATCAGTAGAGACAGATCCAATGAGAATGATAATTATTAGACAACAATCATCAGGCAGATCAGCATTATGTCAAACCAATCCCTGGTCACCATCCAACTGGTTGAATGTGGCCTATACCCACATAAAAAAGACTACAGTTTACTATAGAATACTACAGTACTTACTTTAGAATTGTGTCGTATACTGTAGAATACTGTAATGCACACTGTAGTAGGCTATCATGTTGATCATGTGTAGTGCTTAGTATATCATTTTGTAGTACATTCTAAAAAATTAAGGGTTCAACAAGGGTTCTTCTAAGATCCTCAAAGTTCTTTGAATAACCTTAGGGTTCCTGGCACTGAAAATGGCCCCCAAAAGGTTCTTCCAAGAACCCCATGGGAGGTGGAGTTCATCGAGTAGCCTCTTTCCATCGAGTAGCTTCTTTCCATCGAGTAGTCTCTTTCCATCGAGTAGCCTCTTTCCATCGAGTAGCCTCTTTCCATCGAGTAGCCTCTTTACATCGAGTAGCCTCTTTCCATCGAGTAGCCTCTTTCCATCGAGTAGCCTCTTTCCATCGAGTAGCCTCTTTCCATCGAGTAGCCTCTTTCCATCGAGTAGCCTCTTTCCATCGAGTAGCCTCTTTCCATCGAGTAGCCTCTTTCCATCAAGTAGCCTCTTTCCATCGAGTAGCCTCTTTCCATCGAGTAGCCTCTTTCCATCGAGTAGCCTCTTTCCATCGAGTAGCCTCTTTACATCGAGTAGCCTCTTTCCATCGAGTAGCCTCTTTCCATCGAGTAGCCTCTTTCCATCAAGTAGCCTCTTTCCATCGAGTAGCCTCTTTAACTGCCCAACTGAAACATTTGGATTGGAATTTGAACAGATAGCAGCTGACGGCATTTAACTGAAAAAATGTAAGTTTATTATCCCTTGTATGATCTAAATTAACATTGTTTTATGATGATACCATCTTTTTTATTTGTATTTGTTTTTATTTAACTTTTCTTTAACTAGGCAAGTTAGTTAAGAACTCATTATTATTTACAATGACTGCCTACACCGGCCCAACCCGGACGACGCTGGGCCAATTGTGCACCGCCCTGTGGGACTCCCAATCACAGCCGGTTGTGATACAGCCTGGATCTATCTTTTCATATTTGTGTAAATATTTCTAAAAAAGAGACTGGATAAAATGCAATGGATATGAATCAAAAAAGAGGTAAGAATATGCAGGCTAATAAGGATATGACACTTTTGTGTCTGAAGGTATACAGACAAGGAGGGATACAAAGGTATGTCAATTGCTATTGGTATGTTATCCAGATCACATTTACTAACCTCCTGCACCTCTTCAATGAATATCAAATAGACCTCTACATTATGGACAAGGTATGTGTATGAACACCATTCTAAAAACAAATTTTTTTTTATTCACATTCACCTCAAAAACCAAGGTATAAATACTGTCATGTGTTTTGTTAATCATCTGTATAATTACATTTTTTGGGATTCACAGACTTCACCCTCCCTACACCTCTGATGAATATAACAGGAAACCTGCTCGATCATCATACACTGGAAGATCATTCTGTCTATGGATACGGAGAACATCAACACATTAACATCAACACATTAACATCAACACGTCAGAGGATATATCAGTTGGACTTGGGGCTCTGCTGGGAGTTTACCTCATATTTGGATTTCTAAATTCTGCTTTGCCACTAACATCATAATAAACACTGAGAACTAAAATAGTGTTATTGTTGTTATTGTTATGCATATTATTATCAATAATAATAATAATAACAGGGGGGGGGGGGGTCGTTCAAAAATAAACCTCCAACGGTTCTTCAAAAGGTTCTTTGAGGATAGGGTTCTTTGAAGAACTTATAGGGGTTCCCCCACAGTTTTAATTTGAATAACCCCTAAAGGATACTTCAGGAACATTTTATTTTTAGAGTGTATACTGAATTGCTGAAAAGAATCAGATACTAAACTACACCAATAATAAGAAGACACTTGCTTGGATCAAGAAACATGAGCAAATTGACTCCTTCAAGACTGTTGGAAAAGCATTCCTCATGAAGCTGGTTGAGAGAATGCCAAGAGTGTGCAAAGCTGTCATCGAGGCAAAGGGTGGCTACTTTGAAGAACCTCAAATATAAAATATATTTTGATTTGGCAAAGGGTGGCTACTTTGAAGAACCTCAAATATAAAATATATTTTGACTTGTTTAACACTTTTTGTTACTACATGATTCCATGTGTTATTTCATAGTTTTGATGTCTTCACTATTATTTACACAATGTATAAAATACTGTATACTCTGCCCATACCACCCTTCCTTATATCCCAATTTGTGCCACCCATAAGTGAGAAACCTACATGCTAAGTGTAGACCCTATTGGTTATAGAAAAGAGCAGACACGCTGAACTCTCCATTCAGAACCCAGTGTCACCTACCTACCTACAGATTATGGAACATTTGTTATTTTAGTATTTCTCCAGTAGGTTTCCTCAAGGAGAAAACCTTCCACTTCTAAGTTAAAGATAATAAAACAAAAACACGTTAGTAATGTCCCCAAAAACACTACAGTAAATACTAAAGTATATTACAATCTGCAAAAACACTACGGTAAATACTAAAGTATATTACAATCTGCAAAAACACTACAGTAAATACTAAAGTATATTACAATCTGCAAAAACACTACAGTAAATACTAAAGTATATTACAATCTGCAAAAACGCTACAGTAATTACAATAGTATATGCAAAAACTATTTCACTACAGTACTTATACTATAGTATAATGTAAATACTACAGTAAAGTCTGCAACAAATACTGCTGTGAATACTATGCTATTCCTACCATAGTATACACTATATTTTTTTAATGTGGGTAGCATCAACAGGACAGATCATGGAATGTATGAAGTCATCATATAATTTTATATTACGAAATACACGAGAATAGGTGTTATTGGAAGAGTTAATGATATTCGTATTGTTTTCATTCCATGGGTAGAGCCGAGGAGCAGGAGGAAAATATTTAATATTAAAGGAAGTGAATACTCAATGCTATTTGAGAATACACGAAAAGGATTAAGAAATGAGCTCTCTCTCTCACACACACACACACACACACACACACACACACACACACACACACACACACACACACACACACACACACACACACACACACACACACACAGGGCTATATTGAGAGCAGCGGGTTCAATTCGGAAATAAACTAACAGTTACAAATCTATAATTGAAAAAAGGGAATTTATTTTCAATGACTTCTCAATAAACTGTAAAGTGGAAGCTATTTATTTAAAACATTTTTACATTTCTGAATTTCAAATTCAAATCACTTAATTCAATTCGAATTGAGCACAACCCTGATTGAGAGAGGAGGTGAGGACAGCAAGGATGTGACTGTGTGTGGGGGAGAGGCTCTCCAGACTCACTGGAGCCAGCGGGTAATGGCCTCATTCAGGCCGATTGAGACGTCTTAATTTCTGCAGTTGTGAAAACTGAAGGAGGGAGGGAAGGATGTGTCCTTTGATCCTGGGCTGAGTGAGTTGTAAAATGAGGAGGTATGCCCTGCATAAATACTGCCTCTACTCAGATCATTACTCCATTTATCAGGACAATGACCCACTGAGAGAGAAGAACACACTCACACACACTCTTCCCTAAACTTACCCAGCTCTGAGAACTGTGTCCGCATTTCTGGAACCTGAAGGATAAGATGCATTAGATTCTATCCATCCAAAAGGACAAGTTTCTCCACCCCAACAACAGGATTTTGGTTAATTTTGTTGGACATTTACATCATCCAAACATGAGGGGACATTTCTCCATTGAGTGGCTGGCCCAGAGTAGTCGGGCATCGGGCAGCACGAGCCCTTCACCTCCCTCCTCTTCCTGGACATCCGTTGCGGCTGGACCCACCAGCACCTCTGGGACCCACCCTGAGAGCTTGCCTGGGTTCTACTGCCGACCGAGACCTAAGAATAAAGAGAACCAGACAGAGAACAAGGTGAGGAGAGGACATGGGCTGATCCTACGCAGCAATCCCAGCCTGGCAGGCTCTGAGACAGCTAAGAGGAGTAGCCCCCTCCACAAGCACCAAGGTAGGTTCACTCTGCCTCAAATCAACTCAGGATCTGAGATGACATGGGAACCATACATTCATTGAAATAGTGTGTTTTGTTTGTGGGTGTGTTTTGAGCTGTGTTGATTGAATTAACAGAATTCTTTAGAAATAGCTACATCTGATTTTGCTCCTATAGTGCTGAAAGCTCTATAGTTAGGACTCACTTCAGACTGAGAATTAACAGAATTCTTTAGAAATAGCTACATCTGATTTTGCTCCTATAGTGCTGAAAGCTCTATAGTTAGGACTCACTTCAGACTGAGAATTAACAGAATTCTTTAGAAATAGCTACATCTGATTTTGCTCCTATAGTGCTGAAAGCTCTATAGTTAGGACTCACTTCAGACTGAGTTGATGTCTGGAGACATGGTTGTGTTTGAAAGGTTCAGAGAACACACGTTTTGGAAACCACTAAGACGTAGCATATGGATGGATTTGGAATCTCTTCTCCCTCTTTCTTCAGTAGTGGCTGAGACTGGCTTCATTAGTGGAACAGAGGGGGAGACGTCAGGGTACGAGAGTGAGGGCGGGCGCTCCCTCTCCCCAAACACCCCCCTGGATGTCTCCTCTTCGCCCCCTACGGGGAGGCGGCCACGTACAGCCTACACAGCGGAGCAGATCAACAGTCTGGAGAGGGCCTTCAAGAGGAACGCTTACCTGGGAACTCGGGACAAGGTTGAGCTCTGCAAGAAACTCGACCTCTCAGACAAACAGGTAGGCAATGCAGACAAAAAATACATATAGGGACTCTTGCAATGGTTATCAAAAGGTTTATTTTATCGCTGTGTCTAAAACGCCTGTGTGTTTCTCCTCAGATCCGTAACTGGTTCCAGAACAGGCGTATGAGGATGAAGAGGATGGTCCAGGACGCTCTTGCCCAAGCGTGCCAGGCTAAAGTAGCCTCTCACCTGCAGCACTACCCCGAGCTATATGCCTACCACCCCCATCATGCAGGAGCTGCCACCCCATACCTCCACCCACACTACAGCTCATCCACAGCCCTACCCAGCCTCCCCCTGGACTCTTTCTACCAGTACTCCAGCCTCCCAGGCCTGGTGATGCCCACTACTGGGTCCTACCAGCCTTACACTCATCAGTATTAAAACTTTTGGATGATATCTCAATAGTCTAATGTGGTTTTAAGGAAACTACTTTAGACTAGTGAGACACATCCCAATACATATCCACTGGCTTCCACTTCTCATCTAATGTATTGACCATAGAAACAGTTTTCTACTCAGGGTAGAGAGCAATAATGAATGTGTTTCTGCTCCCCTTTTGTCATACTGTAATTTCTATTTAAAGTATAACATTGTTTGTTTTATTGGATCGGTTTCAAGTCATGTGGCTGCTGTATAAAAGTGTGGATAAACTGAACGTTTTTTTCCCCCAATTGCATTATAAATCAGATAATCTCAGTTGTTCCACTTGATTTATATATTTGAAAGTATTGTGTGAAAATAAAATGAAAAACAATCCCATTGCCAGATCATGGACTGTTTGTTGTAGTCATTTCAAACATCTCAATAGCTCCGACCAGTTTACAAATGGCCACCTAGTGCCCGACAAAGAATTTGGTCATACTGTGTGGATGAGTCAGTACGCAGCAAACTCACACAATCCGTAAAAGACAGAAAGATGGTCCACACATGAACTTGTGGTGAAAAATGTAATAGATTTTTCAGAACAAGCAAAACACCCAAATGACCTTCATTGGGCTCCTGAGTGGTGCAGCGGTCTAAGGAACTGCTTCTCAGTGCAAAGAGCATCCACTAGTCAATGGTTTGAAACCAGGCTGTATCACATCTGTGATTGGGAGTCCCATCCGGCTGTGATTGGGAGTCCCATAGGGCGGTGCACAATTGACCCAGCTTTGTCCATCATTGTAAATAAGAGTTCGTTCTTAACAGGCTTGCCTAGTTAAATAAAAAGATTATGTCCAATTTTCCTTTCCCTCCACAAAATGACAACCTTCTGTCTCCATGGAATACAATGAAATAATCTCAGAACTACTGTATCTCTGAAGGTAAGCAAGGTCAAAGCTAAATAAGAAATCACTTTATGACTAAAATAACAGACACAGGTTGTTTAAAAGATTAAAACTTTGTAAGTATAAAACACTTTTGGAGCTAAATCCAATCAACTCAAACATTTTCAGAACATGACAAGAACTTCAGCATTTGTTGGTCTATGTACAAAATGTACAAGTTTCTTGTCAGAAAAAAATCTTAACTTCCCTAAACACCCCACCTTTCACCTTTAAAACAGTACAAACCAACACATACCTCAAAGACTACAACTACGGTTACAAAATTACCCAAACAAATATGCAAAACAAAATCAATATGGCTCCCCTTTCCTCCTGGACTTGCCTAGTTAAATAAATAAAATTCCTGGTGGTGTGAGGTCACGTCCTCTATGCAGTCTTCTGCTGGCCCTTCTTTCCAATCAGAGACTTGTGGATGTGAGGAATTACACCTGCAGGAGGGAGAGAAAGGAACATTATGAATGTGTGATGCTATTGCTACACATTGGTAGGTGAAGAGGTGTTTGCGCCCATCTAATGTAAAACACCGAGTTCCTGGAAGACCAATACATGAATCCAATCCAAGAGTTTAAAACTCACCTCCTCCAGCGATGGTGGCCTTGATGAGCGAGTCCAATTCCTCGTCTCCGCGGATGGCCAACTGTAAGTGACGCGGAGTGATACGCTTCACCTTCAGATCCTTGGAGGCATTCCCTGCCAACTCCAACACCTGAGAGTGACAAAACAATAGTCTCAGTCTTTGCCCATTAGGGTAGGGTTAGAGTAAAAACCTGCTTGATTGACCTCCATCAGATGGTTAAATAAAAACATTTCACCTCAGCCGTGAGGTACTCCAAGATGGCGGCGCTGTATACTGCTGCGGTGGCTCCCACTCTGCCGTGGCTGGTGGTTCGGGTCTTCAGGTGTCTGTGGATACGACCCACCGGGAACTACAACACACACAGTCATAAATGCTATAGGTAGAAGTTGCCCATTTCTGTGTTGCAGGATTCACTTGTGACTGATATAACAGAGAAAAACCCCGGGGGAAAGAGATGTAGGTACATGCCTGGAGTCCAGCCCTTTGGGAGCGAGACACAGCCTTCGCCTTGGCTTTGCCACTGTCCTTTCCAGCTTTTCCTCCTGCCTGGAAAGTGACAACGAGATTCAGTGAAATGGCTGATGCATGAATGTGATTAAATGAGTTTTCTTTTACTTTTTTTCTTCTCAAAGCGATGTATAACTGTGACCAAGCTGAACGAGATGCAAGATGGTGTAGGTGTACAAAAGAAAAATGATTAATACACTAAAAATCTCCAATTTATTTTTGTAGCCTAGTGGTTAAGAGCGTTGGACCAGTAACCGGAAGGTCTCTGGTTCGAATCCCATTGAACAAGGCACTTAATAATTGTTCCTGTAAGTCGCTCTGGATATGAGCGTCTGCCAAATGACTAGCTAAAATGTAAATGTAACTTGAAGCAAACCGAAGGCACATGCAGCTGGTCATTACAGTAATCTGATTCATCACACACACGTCTCTCCATTTCCGATTCATAACGTTTGCGATGTAACTGGAAAACTGTCATTTGAGTTTTCGCGAAGACAATCCATTACAATTTTGAAAACTAAAAAAAAAAAAAAAAAAGCCTAAAACATGCCTTTCTATAGCTAACTACAATACAAATACGAAGGAAGAATGGTTTAGGTATCTCGCTAAAAACTGAAATACATATTGGTACATTTGTAGCTTGCTACCACAAGCAGGTAGTGTTAACGTTACTGTAGTTAGCACTGTTAGCTAAGGTAAGGAGATGGTAACTAACGTTAGTACCTAGCTACGGTAACTTCAATAAACAATCCAAACTTTGCCAATATCTTGGAATATTACATCAGAAAGAGACGGGACTTGACGTGTATTAGATAAATATATGTTTGGAGAAGCAGGTCGGTTGTAAGCCAGGTGGCGTAGATGTAGCTAGATGTCACTCTTTCGTTAGTTTTCGTCGAGCAGTCGTGAACCCTAGTTACTCTTACTAGCCAGTTTAGCATATCAGTG
Organism: Oncorhynchus keta; assembly: GCF_023373465.1. Lineage (NCBI taxonomy): Eukaryota > Metazoa > Chordata > Actinopteri > Salmoniformes > Salmonidae > Oncorhynchus > Oncorhynchus keta. The sequence continues at coordinate 41,280,978 of NC_068426.1, forward strand.
CTAAAATGTAATGACATTTACGACAATCTGTCCTATAATACAGACAACGTACATGAAATACATTAAAATTAAATAAAACTCGTTACCATGTCGCCGTTGAGTTTTCCCTGTTGTATTTCCAAACGGAGAAAAACAATAAACCCGAAGAGCAAAAAAAAAAGGCAAGCGAATGAATGAGGAGAGCTTTCAGAGCCAACCAATAGCGTCTCTGTTTATTGGTTCGAACAGTCTCTTCAACCAATTGCAATAGTGTTTGTACAGTGTAGGTAGTCTCTGCAACTGGATTGGACGCTTTGTGATAGTATAAATGCCAGAGAAATACTACTGCGGTCCGTGCTATTCGTGATGCTGAGGGCGTCCCTACTGTTCTTAATATAATAATATACACTATATATACAAAAGTATGTGGACACCCCTTCAAATTTGTGGATTTGACTATTTCAGCCAAACCCGTTGCTGACAGGTGTATAGATTCGAGCCATGCAATGGTACGGTCTTGGCATGTCACCTTTCCAACAAGTCAGTTTGTCAAATTTCTGCCCTGCTAGAGCTGCCCTGGTCAACTGTAAGTGCTGTTATTGTCAAGTGGAATCGTCTAGGAGCAACAACGGCTCATCTGCGAAGTGGGACCACCGAGTGCTGAAGCGCATAGCTAGTGAAAAATCTTCTATCCTTGGTTGCAGCACTCACTACTGAGTTCAAAACTGCACACAAGGCTAAGATCACCATGCGCAAATGCCAAGAGTCAGCTGGAGTGGTGTAAAGCTTGCTGCCATTGGACCCTGGAGCAGTGGAAACACGATCTCTGGAGTGATGAATCACACTTCACCATCTGGCAGTCCGACGGACGAATCTGGGTTTGACGGATGCCAGGAGAACACTACCTGCCCGAACGCACAGTGCCAACTGTAAAGTTTGGTGGAGGAGGAATTAATGGTCTGGGGCTGTTTTTCACAGTTAGTTCCAGATAGAGAAATCTTAATGCTTCAGCATACAATGACATTTTAGACAATTATGTGCTTCAACTTTGCGTTAAATCAAATCAAATGTATTAATAAAGCCCTTCGTACATCAGCTGATATCTCAAAGTGCTGTACAGAAACCCAGCCTAAAACCCCAAACAGCAAGCAATGCAGGTGTAGAAGCACAGTTTGGGGAAGGCTCTTTCCTGTTTCAGCATGACAATGCCCCCGTGCACAAATCGAGGTCCATACAGAAATGGTTTTTTTCGAGATCGATGAACTTGACTGGCCGGCACAGAGCCCTGACCTCAACCCCATCGAACACCTTTGGGATGAATTGGAACGCCTAATCGCCCAACCTCACTAATGCCATTGTGGCTGAATGGAAGCAAGTCCCCACAGCAATGTTCCAACAAACTAGTGGAAAGCCTTCCCAGACGAGTGGAGGCTGTTATAACAGAAAGGGGGGGGACCAACTCCATGTTCGATGAGCAGGTGCCCACATACTTTTGGTCATGTAGTGTAGCTCAGTGTTTGCAACCCCCATTGAAGTTAGCCAGTCTGGTAGGTCCACAGTAGTGTAGATTACATGTAAATTAAGATGAAATAACAAAAAGTATTTTGCAGGGACAAGTTTAAACTACACAATCCATGTAAATGAGTTTATATGAATTGTGAGAGATAATGTCTTACATGGTTTAGTCTTCTTTTCCAGTGATATTCAGAATGGGTATGCCACATTTGTACTTAGGTTTTTAAATGAATAATGATGGGATTTATATTGTGCTTTTCCAGATGCTCAGAGTGTTACATTAAATAAAAAAAACTCCCTTCAGCCACCACACTACCAATAAATCTGACCTCCCTGAATCCTATGTCACTATTCCCCTCTCACTTGTTCACCTTTGATGCTGCAAAACCCGGGTTAAATACTTGAGCGCTGTACTTTAGTTTGGCTGACAGAATAGAAGCAATAGAAATATGACAAAAGTCCCGAAAGTGCAAAATCCAAAGGGAGTAAATTTAGTGCCCATCAACTAGTCTACTTTACAGTATTTGATATCTTTTTGACCCAGATTATCTGCCAGTAGACTGAAAGCCCTGGACCTTGATGTTTGCAACCTGTGTAATAGGTGAGCAGGCTAGGCACTCTGTCGGCTGCTGTCCTTTCACCTGGGGCATATTCAGGATGCAACGTTAGAAAAATGGTTTACTCTAATCGTATCTAGTTGAAGAATCATGAATCACTTGAACATGGGTCTCTGATTCAGAGGCAATCACTTTACCAAAGATTGCTAGACTATATACCCAAAGAGAAGCAGGTGCCTCTATCTGAACTTTCTTTTTAACCTTTATTTAACTAGGCAAGTCAGTTCAGAACAAATTCTTATTTTCAATGACAGCCTAGGAACAGTGGGTTAACTGCCTTGTTCAGGGAAAGTACGACAGATGTTTACCTTGTCTGCTCAGGGATTCAATCTTGCAACCTTTCAGTTACAAGTCCAATGCTCTAACCACTAGGCTACCTGCCGCCTCCATAATGCCCTCCTTGGAAAGCCCCTGGATCTCCTCTCTTCCTTGTGAGAGAAGCCCATTCCAGTCAGGACCCCTCAGTGGTGGAACGAATCTCCCCTGCTTTCGGTGCAGCTTTGGTGAGCTGGGATTTGAAATGGGTTGGAACTGGATTGGTGGGCAAATAACAAATCAGGGCGTAGGAAATGAAATGTCAATTTGGTTTGAGGACCCCTGTGATTCTTAAACTGCATAAAATACGAGGCAGACAACATCTGAAGGGGGAACAGAATTTAACACAGCACAGGATTTAAAAAAAACTGGACTAAATGTATTTTTTTTTAAACTGGGCCCTGGGTTCGAGTCTCAACCAACCCATCACTGAATTCGCTCCACTGGTGTCAGAAGTGAGATAGTGAAGGAGTGGTGTGGTATATAGTGTAGCGATCTTGGTAAGATGCTTGCCTCTGTATCAGAACCTCTCTGAATTCGCTACAACACTGTCTGACTGATTGATGGGATGATTGGTGGGATGGGCACCACTGTGGTGGAATTAATAGCAACATCAAATATTCACATTCATATCTGGGTGACAGGGAAAATATTAGGAGTCACATGGCTAAGTATTTTCGAACCATAGTAGCCTACTTGGGGAAATTAGGTTCATGAAAAGGTGCAGGGTTAAATGTATTAATCTCAGTGTAAATGAGTGCTCTTTTGTGACATTGTTATGACATAAGGAGTTGCTTTTATTACTGCTTTTTATGTATGTAGTATTCCCCAGTCTAGAATTTAACGCTTGCCCAGTTTTCCTTAAATGATATAGCAACTGCAGAGAAAAAGATCTCCTACAATTTATTGGTACTCCATAGTAAAAATTGTTGTAACAATATTGTGGCCCGTTGATTGGACGGTGATGTGGTCCACGATAACTACGTCAACAGAACCTACATCTAAACCAATGACATGTATGAATGTTAAGACGTAGGCGTGATAGCCAGCGGAAAACGACCAATGAGAAAACAAACTCGTTGAACCTGGCGTGATTGGCAGACCCAAGGCCAATGTGGGAGCGCTCTGGGAGGGTTTTGGTGGTGACCATGAAGGGGGTGTGCACGCGGAGAGGGAGATTACTCACAAGAGGGAGAAGCTGGCTGGCGGTGCTGAAGATGGCGGATGGTGACAGTGGGAGCGAGCGCGGTGGCAGCAGCCGCGGAGGGGGAGGTGGGAGCGGGCACCAGCCCTTCCAGAGAGAGCAGGAGACGCAGGAGCTGGCGTCCAAGCGCCTGGACATCCAGAACAAGCGCTTCTACCTGGATGTCAAGCAGAACAACAAGGGCAGGTTCATCAAAATTGCCGAGGTGGGGGCCGGGGGCTCCAAAAGTCGCCTGACCCTGTCCATGTCAGTTGCGGCGGAGTTTCGCGATTACCTGGGGGATTTCATAGAGCACTACGCCCAACTGGGGCCTAGCAGCCCGGAGCAGATCGCCCAGTCCTCGGTCGGAGAGGACGGTGGGCCCAGGCGAGCCTTGAAGAGCGAGTTCTTGGTCCGGGAGAACCGTAAATACTACCTTGATCTGAAGGAGAACCAGCGGGGGAGGTTCTTGCGGATCCGACAGACCGTCAACCGAGGGCCCGGGTACGGAGTAGGTGGGCCGGGAGGAGGTATGCAGGCTGGTCAGACCATAGCCCTTCCGGCCCAAGGCTTAATAGAGTTTAGAGACGCCCTTGCAAAGCTTATAGATGATTATGGTGGAGACGACGAGGAATTGGCCTGTGGAACGGCGGTTGGGGGCTATGGGGAGCTTCCCGAGGGCACATCCATCATGGTGGACTCTAAACGGTTCTTTTTTGACGTCGGGTCAAACAAATACGGCGTGTTCCTGCGAGTGAGCGAGGTCAAACCGAGCTACAGGAACTCTATCACCATCCCGTTCAAAGCGTGGGGAAAGTTCGGAGGTGCTTTCAGCCGGTACGCCGAGGAAATGAAAGAGATCCAGGAGCGACAGCGGGATAAAATGTACGAGAGAAAAGAGGAGTCGGAGGGAGAGGTGGATGATGACTGATCAGTTGAAACAGCTGATAAGAGTTCACTTCACACAGTGAGATTTGCAATATTATATGTGGCAGAAATGACAGATTTAAGTGCATGAGGAATCGAACTTTAATACAAAACAAATATCGTGGCATAAAAAGTACGTTTTGAAATTGGAACCATTATTGATGTATTATTAAAACCTGGAGTTTAATGAAAGTTATGGGGCAAAGAGTCTCTAAAATGAGACCTTTCTCATGGATTAAAAAAAAAAGAAATGAAATTATGTTTTGTAAAAAAAAAGAAGAAAGAAATATCCCCAAAACCAGCAACTTGGTTTTCATAACAATATAAGAAGCCAATGAAATCTTTATAACGTTTCCTTTTAAAATATAGATATATATATTTAAGAGTAAGGAGTTGAATCCATTAATGCAGCTATTATTTCCATTGCTCCTTGTAAGGAGAGAACCAGCATCCATGTTCTAGCTCTCTCCTATGTGGCAGTGTGTGTTACCTTACAAGTTTTAGTGAAAGTAGTAGAAAGGAATGTCTAGAACAATTGTCATTTTTCTGGAGGTTATTATTTGGTGTGTTAATTGATGGGGGGGTAAGCTATATAACATTGGCTGTGCCATAGCAGGGCCTTTAACAGACAATTATGATGAGAAACGTTACGGAGAGAATAACTGTATCTGCAGGCTTATCTGAAGGTCTCTTGAGACTAAATTGGAGACTTGTGCTAACGTCGTTAGCTCACAGTGTCATGTCACCCTCCATACAAGTACTGTAGGCCTAAACATGGCAGATGAGTGAATGCTTTTGTTGTTTTTACATATAAATGCCTGGCATTATTTACAAGGTCTGTTTCCTGGGACTTGTTTTTATTTGAAAGTAACTTAATTTTATCTTGTCAGATGGGAGCAGAGCAGTGTGTCACCTCCCACAACAATGTGGCCTGGTATCAAGAGAGTGGCAGGCCTATTAACCAATTGGCAACCAGAAAGGACAGTCTCTTCCTACTGTGTGCGTCCCATGCTGCAGGAGCCTGCTTCCCACTTGAGAACGTTTGCAACATATATTATGCCAAAATATTGACTTTTTTTTTGTACGTTTGGTCTTCTGTAAGGGTGTTTTCGAGCTGTTTGTGCACATTTTTTTCTCTCTAATGCAAGTCGGAGGAAGTCGGTAGCCCCCTTTTTGACAGATTGGACAACAGTAGGGATTTTTCAAGTAAGTGATTGTTTTCATTCAACGAAAGACTTAATTGTTTTAATGCCAATTTTTTTTATTTGGGAAATACTGCACCAAATGTCTTAGATGTAAAAACATCTCTGCAAAAACATCTAAATTAATGACATACTGTGCACGGACAGCTGAAAAACCCTTGCCATAGGCCAAAATGAACAAAAACATCAATTTCATCCTAATATATGCGCAAATTGTTTTGGGTGGGAAGCATGCGGACGCCTTTACCCACACACCACGGGAGCCTTCTGATATGGCCATTGTAATTGATCACTGGGTGAAATCCAGAGGAGCTGCTACTACTACTGTCACCCAGCCAGCCAAGAGTGTGTAGGGCATCAATGATAAGGTGCCAACACTCTGTCTCAGCCCAGGCATCAGCACTGCCACACTCCGACCTTACACTACACCTCTGGACAGTAACAACAGGATAAATGGTTTACAAAGATAACTATATTGAAAGAAAATGGTGCTTATAAGTGAGATGATAAAAATAAATAAAAAAAACTAGCTTACAATATTTTTTACCTTAAAGAAAAGGAATATATGAATTATAGAAGTATAACGCAGGCTTATGAAACATAATTGTCCATGTTTTTTTCTTTGTTTATTCTCACTTTCATTTGTTGGTTTTCTCCCAGAGAGTGAAATAAATAAAACTTCTGTGATTAAAAAAAATATATTAATGCAACAGATATTTGTGATAGTATACTTTAAAAAAAACTCTTTCTCTCCCTCTTCCCTCCTCCCCACTCCAACACAACCAGTAGCTGCTGAAATGTTCACTTACTCTTCTTAGGTTGAAACGGGCAGACACTTCATCCTCTCAAGTGTTCCTTTAAGTATTAGTTGTTAGGCTCCTACACATCTATCAAACTACAGCCAGTTGGAATAATTGGCACCGTGTGTAGTCCCAGTTGGTCTCCGTTTCTCATAGTTGTTCCCCGTTTAACATGTGGAACCGGCCAAGGGCAATTGGTCTGAGATGGGTGGGGGGGGGGACTGCCCAACGCATCACCGGTAGTTTGTTGGCTGTGGACTAGTTGGACAGACGTGTAAGAGCCTTCATATGACACATTCTAAACCCCGAGGTTGAAGTTGCCTTCAGTTTAACTTGTGCCATTAATTATGTTGCCTGTTGTCATCAAGGCAATTAGGTTTCATTTTTGTACTTGGAAAAGACTACTAGTACATGGAAAAGCAAACTCGGCCTCCCGATTGGCACAGCGGTCTAAGGCACTGCATCTCAGTGCAAGAGGCGTCACGACAGTCCCTGGTTCGTATCCAGGCTGTATCACATTCGGCCGTGATTGGGAGTCCCAGAGGGTGGTGCGCAATTGGCCCAGGGTTTGGCTGGCGTAGCCTGTTATTGTAAATAAGAAGTTGTTTTGAACTGACTTGCCTAGTTAAATAAAGGTTAAATAAAAAAGTACTGTCTGACATTCATGGCTCAATCGAGTTAGGCATTTAACGTACCTTAGTAATCCAATTGCTTTACGATGCTAAGAATGTGTGTGTATGGATTCTTTTCCACTTTTTTGATGTTGCACTTTGAGATACCAAACACAATGGGGCGTCAGGGTGGACTAGTAGGTTGCAAGTTCAAATCCCCGAGCTGACAAGGTACAAATCTGTCATTCTGCCCCTGAACAGGCAGTTAACCCACTGTTCCTAGGCCGTCATTTAAAATAAGAATTTGTTCTTAACTGACTTGCGTAGTTAAATAAAGGTCAAATAAAATTTTAAAAAATGAAATGTATTTGTCTCACAGCCAATTTAGTGAAGATGTGGTCTCCAGTCTCCTCCCCAGCAGAATCTCAGTCGTGACACAGCAGCTGTTGGAGCCGTGTGCTCAGCTGTTGTACCCTGTCAAATACCATCTTCTTTTCATCAGTCAATGAAAGAGCTCTTCGGAAAACACACTCACATCTCCGGCCTAAACACCTCAACACAACACAAGGTAAATGTAGAAATGGGAATGAGAATGCGCGTCTAAATAAATGTGTGTTTGAGATAGGTCTGCACTGACGATAGGATCATTATCAACAGCAAAGTATCTGTAGATTTGTATCATCTATGTATCTTGAGCCAGTATGCCTCCATCAGACCCAATTCAACTAGGGATGACGTGCTTAACCACAGGTCTCAGATCAGAGTGTAGCATTATATAGAGCTATTCCCTTCCATCTCATATTGCTCAAATGACCAGCAAACCTGTTTTTTTTTAAAAACCAGATAAAGCAACACCTCACAGCACAATGCCTCTCCCCTATTTGACCTGGATATTTGGTGAAAGTATGTGCCATGTCGGCTTAGGAGAGGAGGGTGAGCTCTGTCATGTGAAGCAGGAGGAAGGAGGAAGTCTATAGTAGGGGTAACCTGACTCCCCCTCCACTGCATTGGTCTCTTCCTCTGTTCTCTGGGCCTATCATGTCTCGCGCCCTCTTTGTACATCTCTTTACTCTCTCTCACACATGCATTTGCTTCTTTCCCTTCTCTATCTCTCTCATTCTCTGTTTGTAAATCTGGAGTGAGGGCAGCTGTTGGAGCATCTGTGCAGGTCAGTGTAGGTGTGCTGACAGGGCAGCGGGTGCTATTTTAACGTGGGAGGCCTGGACAGACACACATTCCTCTCGTCCTGCCTAGGAATCAGCTGTGCCATTAGATCCTGAGTGCCTGACGCACACGTGCACGATACATACATAATCACACACATATGGCCTCACACACACACACACACACACACACACACACACACACACACACACACACACACACACACACACACACACACACACACACACTCCCTAACATTCTCTAACGCACACTTTCTCACAAGGGTTTGATTGTGTCAAAGCCTGCTCATTACAATCCCAATTACAGACAAACGACAGACATTCAGAGAGAAGGAGTCTGGCTGAACAGGACCGGAACAGATGCTCAGTGTCTCAGAGTGTGTGAACACACACACACACACACACACACACACACACACACACACACACACACACACACACACACACACACACACACACACACACACACACACACACACACACACACACACACACACACACACACACACACACACACACACACACACAGCGCTGTATACCTCACCCCCAGGTCATCCTACTAGACACGTTATTTATATGAACCTTTCTGTCTGGTCTAAGCAGATGTGATGGTTAGAGGAGAGAAGTTCAACATGGGCAACTGCAAGGCCTGCCTGCTCTACCGGCTCTTAGTGCTCCGGTGTATTGTATTGTGTGGTGTGTAGGTTGGTTGTGTAGCAGTTGGTGAGTCACTGAGGGAGTTGATGGTGTGTGTGTGTGTCGTGTCGTGTTGGTAGTAAGTGTGTTTTTCCCCAGGCAGGCTGGGTAGATAGAGCCTAATCAGAGAAGGCAGCATTAGCCCTGTGAATCAACTGAAAGAGTGACACAGCACGCACATAGCTGTCGGGACACCCCTCCCCCCTCTCTCTTGCACCCTTTTCTCCCCTCCTCTCTCTTCTCCTGTCCTCTGTCAAACTGTTTCTGTGAAGCAAAGCAGGGAAGTTAACTGGCTCACTGAGTTTGTCATTAATCACACGACTCTGGTGTGTGTGTGAGAGAGAGGGTTGTGGATGATTCTGGAAAAACACTTTCCCCGTTCAGGATGATAATGTGTTCTACTACCACCTACCTGCTGTGCAGTATGGGTCAGTATCTCCGTTACTCCTTTAGGCTGTGTAAGCTATGATACGGACCAGGATAAAGTTCCCCATTGTCACTTAGGAGGTCAGTTTTATGTCCAAATGGCTCCTAGTCCCCCCCTACCCACACAAACATGCCCTTATTAGCAAACGAAGGAGGGTGGGGTGGAGGGTGAGGGGGGGGGAGTGAGGAGAGGAAGAAGGAGGGAAGAGTGGGGGGTTAGCTCCATATACCATGCGTCAGTGTGTGGACAGATCGACAGGAAGCAGCTCTCACACATAGAAGAAAGGGCCAATGGGCTGCTGGGCACAGATCTAGGATCAGCTTACCCTCCCCAAATCCTGCACTTAATAATTATGGGGGACCGTAACACTGACCTTAGATCAGTGTCTAGGGGCAACGTCATCCTACTGTCCTACGACAATTTCTGTCCTGACTGACCCCCTCTGTTCCTCACAGACAGCCTTGACCTCAACCTCCCTCCCCCCCCAACGTCACACACACCTTCTCTTCTTCAAGCACGGGATAAGTGTGTGTGAGAGAGAGAGAGAACACAAAAAACTATACATACCTCACCCTAAACATCAGTGCCACAGGTAACTCCCACAAAGCTGTGTAAGATCTGAGACACAAGGCAAGAAGGGCCTTCTACGCCATCAAAAGGAAATCAAATTTGACATACCAATTAGGATCTGGCTAAAAATACTTGAATCAGTTATAGCACCCATTGCCCTTTATGGTTGTGAGGTCTGGGGTCCACTCACCAACCAAGAATTCACAAAATGAGACAAACACCAAATTAAGAGTCTACATGCAGAATTCTGCAAAAATATCCTTGGTGTACAACGTCAAACACTAAATAATGTATGCAGAGCAGAATTAGGTCGATACCTGCTAGTTATCAAAATCCAGAAAAGAGATGTTAAATTCTACAACCAACCAATAAAGCCATCACCTACAGAGAGCCCCAGGACAGCGACACAATTAAACCCAACAAATCATGAGAAAACAAAAAGACAGGCCGAACAGGCTCCCATTAACATCGACAGGGCTGTAGTGGAGCAGGTAGAGAGTTTCAAGTTCCTTGGTGTCCACATCACCAACAAACTATCATGGTTCACACACACCAAGACAGTTGTGAAGAGGGCACGACAACACCTTTCCCCTCTCAGGAGACTGAAAAGATTTGTCAGGGGTCCACAGATCCTCAAAAAGTTTTACAGCTGCACCATCGAGAGCATCCTGACCGTTTGCATCCCCGCCTGGTATGGCAACTGCTCGGCATCTGACCGTAAGGCGCTACAGAGGGTAGTGCGTACGGCCCAGTACATCACTGGGGCCAAGCTTCCTGCCACCCAGGACTTGTATACCAGGCAGTGTCGGAGGAAAGCCCCCAAAAATGGTCAGACTCCAGTCACCCTAATCATAGACTGTTCTCTCTGCTACCGCACTAGGACCAAAAGGCTCCTTAACAGCTTCTACCCCCAAGCCATAAGACTGCTGAACAATTAATTAAATGGCCCCCGGACTATTTACATTGACCCCCCCATTTGTTTTGTACACTGCTGCTACTCGCTGTCTATTATCTGTAGTCACTTTACCCCTACCTACATGTAAACATTGACTCGGTACCGGTATCCCCGGTATCCCCTTTTTGTATATAGCCTCGTTATTGTTATTTTTGTGTTACTTTTTATTATTTTTTACTTTCGTTAATTTGGTAAACATTTTCTTAACTCTTTCTTGAAGTGCACTATTGGGCTTGTAAGTAAGCACTTCACGGTAACCTATTGTGTTCGGCGCATGTGACAAATATTGATTTGATATGATTTGAGATAGATACTTGACAAATTGGAAAGAATTAACAAGACATCACAGCAAACTAGAATGCTATTTGGCCTTAAACAGCTTTGACTATGTACAGACTCAGTGAGCATAGCCTTGCTATTGAGAAAGGCTGCCGTAGACAGACTTGGCTCCCAAGAAAAGACAGGCTATGTGCAGACTGTCCACAAAATAGAGGGCCCCCACATGACCCCTAGACATTACAACAACATAACCAACAAAAACAGGTCACAACTCCTGCAGCTCTGTCGCACGCTGGGTATGAACATAGTCAATGGTAGGCTTCGAGGGGACTCCTACGGTAGGTACACCTATAGCTCTGTTACATCCTGGGTCTGTACATAGTCAATGGTAGGCTTCGATCCTATGGTAGGTACACCTATAGCTCTGTTACATCCTGGGTCTGTACATAGTCAACGGTAGGCTTCGAGGGGACTCCTATGGTAGGTACACCTATAGCTCTGTTACATCCTGGGTCTGTACATAGTCAACGGTAGGCTTCGAGGGGACTCCTATGGTAGGTACACCTATAACTCATCTCTTGGCAGTAGTACTGTAGACTACTTTATCACTGACCTCAACCCAGAGTCTCTTAGAGCGTTCACAGTCAGTCCACTGACCTCAACCCAGAGTCTCTTAGAGCGTTCACAGTCAGTCCACTGACCTCAACCCAGAGTCTCTCAGAGCGTTCACAGTCAGTCCACTGACCTCAACCCAGAGTCTCTTAGAGCGTTCACAGTCAGTCCACTGACCTCAACCCAGAGTCTCTCAGAGCGTTCACAGTCAGTCCACTGACCTCAACCCAGAGTCTCTCAGAGCGTTCACAGTCAGTCCACTGACCTCAACCCAGAGTCTCTTAGAGCGTTCACAGTCAGTCCACTGACACCCTTATCAGATCACACTCTACTTGAACAGAGCTATGCTCAGTCATGAGGCATCAAAGCCAAAGGAACTGAATAATATTAAGAAATTCTAAAGATGAAAGGAAAGTAGTGTTAGGAAAAACAGTTAGGCAACAACAAACTCAATACCTTCTAGACAATTTCCAAAATCTCAGTAAGGCAAAAATAATTGTCTTCCAAAAAAGGACCAGTTGCCAGGACCACGAATACACTGTTGCCCTAGTGCACACACAAAACTATACATACCTCGGCCTAAACATCAGCGGCACAGGTAACTTCCACTTCCTGTGAATGATCTGAGAGACGAGGCAAGAGGAGTCTTCTATGCCATCAAACAGAACATTAAAATCAACATACCAATTAGGATTTGCTAAAAATACTTGAAGCAGCTATAGAACCCATTCTCTTTATGGTTGTGAGGTATGTGGTCCTCCAACCAAGAATTCACGAAATGGAACAAACACCAAATTAAGACTCTGCAAGCAGAATTATTCCAAAATATCCTCTGTGTACAATGCATGCATAATTCACAAAATGGGACAAACACCAAATTGAGACTCTGCATGCAGAATCCTGCAGAATTAGGCCGATACCCTCTAATTGTTTAACTCCAGAAAATAGACGTTTAAATCTACAACCACCTCAAATGAAGCGATTCTGACACAAAATAAAGGAAATATTTGACTATGTACAGACTCAGTGAGCATAGCCTTGCTATTGAGAAAGGCTGCCGAAGGCAGACCTGGCTCTCAAGAAAATGAGGTGGAAACTGAGCTGCACAGCCTAACCTCCTGCCAAATGTATGATCATATTAGAGACACATATTTCCCTCAGATTATAATATATAATAATATAATAATAATATATGCCATTTAGCAGACGCTTTTATCCAAAGCGACTTACAGTCATGTGTGCATACATTCTACGTATGGGTGGTCACGGGGATCGAACCCACTACCCTGGCGTTACAAGCGCCATGCTCTACCAACTGAGCTACAGAAGGACCACACAGACCCACAAAGAATTTGAAAACAAATCCAATCCCATATCTATTGGGTGAAATACCACAGTGTGCAATCACAGTAGCAAGATTTGTGACCACAAGAAAAGGGCAACCAGACTTCCGGCAAAGGCGAAGCTCTAACAAGATGCGTCTGCGTAGTGTCCTCGAATGTTTGAAACATTTTAAGGCATTTTGACACAGTTTACATATTCGTTGATAGTGAGTTTGGTAGTGAAAACATCTCTTTTATCGCCAAAACAAAAGATGCCCAGTACGTCAAAGCCTCAGACGAGGCATGGAAAAATGCCCCCCCTTGACATCCTTTCTTCGGCCTCGGCAGATGCTAGCTCGGAAGAAGCACCAGCATGGTTCAGAATGGAGATGGACAAAGGTATAAAGAAAATCCAAGAGACACTTTCTGAACGCCTCAGCAAAATTGATGTGCTGGTCGATAAACTCCACGGAGACCAGGAAGTCACAAAGGGACGAGTGACAAAGTTAGAAAAAAAAAAAGACAACGTTGACTACCAGGCTGCCATCCTAGACATCCGCGAGGACGTGGACCAAAAATACAAGAAGTTGGAAGACAGAAAAATATTTCACAACCAAAAGGTTAAAGAATACTAATTTTACTCCCCTGTCCATGACAGGTACTCTTGTATTGACTTATTTCTTTCATTAAGTTTAACTACTGGGTGTAAGTATTTAACAAGATGTATATCAGATCATTCTGCCCTGCTGGCTTCACTGTCAGTCAGTAAAACACAACCTCCATCAAGAAGATGGAAGTTTGGCACGTACTTACTAATGAATCCCACATTTGTAACATTTCTGAACACTCATATCGACATATTTTTTTAGCATCAATAACAACTCTGCCTCCCCCCTAATATTATGGGAGGCTCCCCTGCCCATATCCGAGGGGGAAAATAATATACCTTGGTTCAGGTGCTCGTAAGATGTATAAGGCTCAAGTAGATTCATCGGAGATCTGGACAATGAACATAGCATAACATTTGACTACTCAACTCTACAAAAATTAGACTCAAAGCGATTGTAATATAACACCCTGACGACCCACAAAGTGGAAAATGCTCTCAGGAGAACAAAGCAAAACTACAAAGATAAAGCAGGAAAGTTTCTTGCTTGGCAGATAAGACGAGAGGAAGCTAGTAGAGTTATTAGCTCTGTTAAGCTACCCAATAATACAGTTGTTCACAGTCCTGAGGAAATTAATCTAGTCTTTAGGGAGTTTTATGAAACATTGTCTGAAGGGGATGCCCCCTGCCACAATGTATGAGTTTTTGAACAAACTCCATTTACAAACTTTAACTGATGAGGATAGAGAGCACTTGGAGAAAGAGATTACTTCCGAGGAAATTAGGGAATCCATTTTCAACACTGCTGGGGGAAAATCACCAGGGTTAGACGGATTCCCTATTGAATTCTATCGATCCTTTTAACCCAAACTAATTGAGCCTCTTTGCAGTATGTTTAATTATGCCATAGAGACAGAAAAGCTCCCAGACACACTTGAAAAGGCCCTGATCACAGTTTTGTTAAAACCTGGAAAAGATCCTCTGCTTTGTTTAACTCTATTGAACACTTCATATAATATTATTGCAAAACTCATAGCTCTTAGACTATATAAGGTTCTTCCTGACTTGGTTGATATGGACCAAACAGGCTTTGTAAGAAACCTGATAATATCAGAAGATTATTTAATATTGTGCGTTATGTATTGAATGACCAAGAACCTGTAGTGGCGGCTTCATTAGATGCCGGAAAAAGCTTTTTACCGCATAGAATGGAACTACCTGTTTGAGGTTTTATAGAGGATGAGTATTGGACCTCAGTATGTAGGTCTGATTAGATTACTGTACCAATGTCCAGTAGCTCAGACCCTGACTAATGGAAATGCTTCCTCACAGTTCTCGCTATCACGTGGCACGAGACAGGGTTGTCCTGTTGTCCTCTCCTTTTTTTGGCTACAGAACCACTGGCAGCTTTTAGGTCTCATCCATCCATGGTGTTCGTATAGGTGGGCGTGAACATCTGGTCTCGCTATATGCTGATGACATTTTGTATTACCGCACTAAACCAGAAATCCCACTCCGAGCAGTAGTTGACATCCTGAAAGAACACGGGACCTTTTCAGGATATAAAATAAACCTATTGAAGAGTAGAATTATGCCTTTTAACAGGGAAGCGATGCAGAACCCAATCTTAGACCAGCAGTTTTCTTTGAGACTTCAGAAAATGACATATCTTGGATTGCAAAATTCCTTCTGAAATTATTAAGGCATATCAACTGAACTGTACTCCACTTCTCAAAATGTTTGGGGAAGAATTGGATAGATGGCGGGATTTACCAATGTCTCTTATTGGGCTGGTCAATTTTGTATAGAGGAATATATTACCAAAATTCCTGTACCTTTTTCAAACCTTGCCCTTTCCTGTCCCCAAAGTTTTTTTCAAACAACTTAATAGGAAGGTTTCTTCATTTCTGTTCCCCAGAGTGAAACTCACAACTTTATGCAAACCATACTCAGAAGGACTTACTCTATCTGACTTCCAGTTCTATTTCTGTTCATCTCAGTTTAAAGGCTGTGGGGGTTTGGCAAAATACAACAACAAGTTCGCCCTCATGGAGACAGACTGAGGAAGAGTGTCTGACCACTGCTACATTGGCATCTATACCTTATATTAGCTCACCTAAAACTTTGCTTGGTCCCATAAACGACGTTTAAAAACACTTTAAATATATGGATTGATGTCCTTAAACAAACAGAAGGGCATAGATCTATATATGAACAAACACTTTTCTAAAATGGTCCTTCTGTGGCTCAGTTGGTAGAGCATGGCGCTTGTAACGCCAGGGTAGTGGGTTCGATTCCCGGGACCACCCATACGTAGAATGTATGCACACATGACTGTAAGTCGCTTTGGATAAAAGCGTCTGCTAAATGGCATATATTATTATATTATATTAAAATAACCCCGCCTTACCCAAAGCCCTGAGAGATTGTATTACATATTCTTGGTTCAACAAAGGAATTAAAACATTTGGTCATTTGTATAGAGAAGGTGAACGGCTGTCCTTTCAACAACTGGCATCTCATTTTCAGTTACCTCAAAGTCATTTCTTCAAGTACCTACAGGCGAGGCACCATATGGCCACTCAGCAGGGAGGTAGGATTCAGCCCAGGAGTAAACCTAAAACGGATCAACTGTGGCTGGAGAGGAAAGGGGTACATGTACTCTGGTCTTCAAGCTCTGTTGGGGAACGATGCAGCTCTGGAGGCTTGCATGAAGTGGCATGAACCTAACCCTAACCCTCTAGTTTTTGAGGATGAGAAATGGGGAAAGCTCTTTTTAGATGCTCAGCGTATTTTATTTAACACAAGGCACACGGTTGATGCAATTTAATGAGATCAATTCTAAATATTCCACATTCTGCCCAAGGTGTAAAAAGGGGGGGCACACTTCTGCATATGTTTTTGCCCTGAACTAAGCAATTATTGGAAAGACATTATTCAGATTTGTATCACAGGTCACTAATATGACGGTACCACTAGATCCTTCCCTTATACTATATGGAGATGACTGTCCTATCAGTTAACATTGGTAGCAAAACCAGATTCATTACATTGGCAGTCATTACAGCCAATAAATGCACAGCTTTTATATGGAAGAGTGACACTCCGCCAAGCAAGCAGATGTGGCTAAAAGAACCATCTTCCAATATTCCATCTGAAAAAAATGATGTACAATTGACTTAATAAACCCTTTGAATGTACTGATGTGACTTTCAGTCGTTTTCTAGAGTGGTCACCTTAGCAGCCTCATTATTACTTTCTTCATTCATGTATTGTTATTATTTGTTTTCCTGTATTGAATCATTTATTTTCTAGCATTGAATGTGAAGGTCATTCTGTTTCTTTCTTTTTGTTGATAATTAGTGAAGCTAATACCCGCAGAGGGGAGGGAGGGGGGTGTTCCTGTGTTGGAGGGAAGTGTTTTGCACGACGTGCTCCCGTGTAGCATGGCGTTTTGTGTAGGTGGAGGGAATAACGGGGCATTATCTGTGTCAGATTTAGATGATTGTTAAATTGTGTAAACCAGTGAAGAACAAACACCATTGTAAATACAACCTATATTTCTGTTCATTTATTTATAACTATTTGCACATCCTTATAACACTGTATATAGACATCATATGACATTTGAAATGTCTTTATTCTTTTGGAACTTTTGTGAGTGTAATGTTTACTGGTTTTGCGTATTTTACTTTTGTTTATTATCTATTTCACTTGCTCTGACAATGTAAACATATATTTCCCATGCCAATAAAGCCCCTTAAATTGAAATTGAATTGAGAGAGAGAGAGAGAGAGGGAGAGGGTGAGAGAGAGGGGGGGGGGAGAGCGAGAGAGAGAGAGAGAGAGAGAGAGAGGGGGAGCGAGAGAGAGAGAGAGAGGGGGAGAGGAGAGAGGAGAGAGGGAGATAGAGAGAGGGAGGGAGAGAGAGAGAGGGAGAGGGGAGAGGGAGAGGGAGAGAGGGAGAGGGAGAGAGAGAGAGGGAGAGGGAGAGAGGGAGAGGGAGAGGGAGAGGGAGATAGAGAGAGAGAAGAGAGAGAGAGAGAGAGAGAGAGAGAGAGAGAGAGAGAGAGAGGGAGAGGAGAGGGAGAGGGAGAGGGAGAGGGAGAGGGAGAGGGAGAGAGACAGAGACAGAGACAGAGACAGAGACAGAGACAGAGACAGAGACAGAGTGCAGTTGCAGTAGTGAGGCTGTGAGACATAATACCACACTGGGCTCTGTGCCAGATTAAGATGGGATTATTCCACATGCTCCCAGCAGCCCTCTGCCATCACGCTAAGTGTTTGTGTGTGGTTCCAACACCAGAGCAATTTAGAACACATGTGAAATACTTTTGCTTGGAACACTGTATGACGTCATAGTGTTGGCCACTGTATATAAAGGCACTTTATGAAGTTAGAATGGTCACTATTATCACTGTGGAAGTTAGATCCTGATGGTAGCTAGCAATAATTCACCAATTGTAGCCACAGTATCATCTGAGTTACGTGTCAGCTGGGTCACTGAGCACGGTTACATGCACACAATAATACAAATATTGTGGATAGTCAGATTAATATAATAGGTTGTTTAAAATGTTTACATGCTTTGCAAGAATAATGTTTTCCCTAATAATCCTGTTTACATGGACACATCTGAAATCAGGTTACTGATGGGACTTTGATAAACGCTCAAAATCGCCAATCAAATCAACATTCTACCACAGTGACCATGTTATTTTTTACAAAACCTTTTTGACTCTCAATATTCAGCTCAATAGCAACTAATTAGCAATCAAAATATTTGCTATGGCTTTGAGATATGGCCATTGCGTGTCACGACTTCTGCCGAAGTCGTTGCCTGTCCTTGTTCGGGCGGAGGTCGACGTCACCGGCCTTCTAGCCATCATTGATCCATTTTCCATTGGTTTTTGTCTTTTCTTCCCACACACCTGTTTTCAATCCCATTCATGACCTGTTGTGTATTTAACCCTCTGTTTCCCCTCATGTCTTTGTCAGAGATTGTTTTATTGTCAAGTGTTATTTTATGTTGTATAGGTGCGCGACGGGTCCTCGTACCCATGTTCGTTTATGCATGTATGAGAGGCCTCTCCCATCTTTTTAAGTGGGAGAACTTGCACAATTGGTGGCTGACTAAATACTTTTTTGCCCCACTGTATATGTGCTTTCCTGAGCAGGGGGACCTTGCGGGCGCTGCAGGATTTCAGTCCCTCACGGCGTAGTGTGTTACCAATTGTTTTCTTGGTGACTATGGTCCCAGCTGCCTTGAGATCTTTGACAAGATCCCCCCGTGTAGTTCTGAGCTGATTGCTCACCGTTCTCATGATCATTGCAACTCCACGAGGTGACATCTTGCATGGAGCCCCAGGCCGAGGGAGATTGACAGTTATTTTGTGTTTCTTCCATCTGCGAATAATCACACCAACCGTTGTCACCTTCTCACCACATTACCATTCGAACTGTTTGTAGCCCAAACGGTCGAGATGCTCTATATATCAACTATAGTCAACCCAAAATTCATGACAATCACTGGATTAGGCTGCACATCAAAATATCCTGAATCATGCTTTCATTCCTGCTCGGATGTTAAATGAAACAACTTAGTTCTTGAATACCTCAGCAGTCTAATTATTAAACTGGGAATTAGACAATTTTACAAAATGATTACTCATGATTTGGATCTGATCACATGATTGGATGGCGCCACCAATAGTTAGTGACACCAGTGACAACAAGGGATATGGCATCATAAAATTTGTCAGCAGATGATTGTCATGCAAATAACTGCCGGTCTTATGGTAATTAACAATGAATTAACATAGACATGTTTAGCTTCTCCACCAATAGCAAGCCACTGATGCAGACCTTTAGAACATCCACATTTTAAACATTCAAAATAAATCTATTCAATATAGCCTACAAATCCAGTATAGCCTAGTAATATATGTGTGGCATTATTTTTTCATTTAGAATGGCCCGCAAAATGAAACGTAATCTGTAGCCTGCACTCAAATACCGAATGGAGGTTATGTGTGGCATGTCTATAATGCCATGGGAAGCTTTCCCTAAAGTAAATTAAATTAAAGTGCCAAAATGATATAGCCAAATAAGCCTACTCCTGTCTATATAGAAATGCCTAAAATCATTCAAAATAGTCTACTAAAGCATCATTTGGCCATAGAGGGTCATTCGCTTTTAAACACTTTTAGGCACTTTTATTGTTGAGTTGCAACTGTCTGTGAAAAGTAAAGATGCCAAACCAAGCATATCACAATATTTCAAAATACAATAGCAGGAAAACATCGTTTGGAAAGCAAATAGTTATTGCTATAAAGAAAATACAATGAAAAAACTGCATTTTTGTTATCAAAATTCTCAACTAAATTGAGTGCTCAACAGTATAGCCTATTTTATTAATATATTTTATTGACATCAGTGGAGAGCATCTGCAATGTCTCCATTCAACATCCCCGATGAGTGAGCACTGTTCACATTCACTATTTATCATTGTTGGGTGAGTGCTACTAAACAATGTGTTATAATAGACAATAATTTTCCAGTTTAGATGGAAGTCATATTGTATTTGAGTCCCCCCTTCTCTTAGGCCTATTATATGGAGAACATAGTTTTATTGATCTGTTTGTCAGTGTCAGCAGAGTAGTCTACCCCGTCAAAAAAAAATGTCTCCAGTCATATAAAGTGTTTGTCACACCCTGACCATAGTTTGCTTTGTATGTTTGTATGTTTTGGTTGGTCAGGGTGTGATCTGAGTGGGCATTCTATGTTGGATGTCTTGCTTGTCTATTTCTATGTCTGGCCTGATATGGTTCTCAATCAGAGGCAGGTGTTAGTCATTGTCTCTGATTGGGAACCATATTTAGGTAGCCTGGGTTTCACTGTGTGTTTGTGGGTGATTGTTCCTGTCTCTGTGTTTTGCACCAGATAGGGCTGTGTTTGGTTTTCTACGTTTATTGTTTTTGTAGTGTTCGTGTTTATCTTTTGTTATTAAACATGAATCAAAGAAACCACGCTGCATTTTGGTCCGCCTCTACTTCACCTAAAGAAAACTGTTACAAGTGTAGTAGAATTGCCTGAAATGTGTTTATAAAAGACCACATTTCTCCTATGCAAAGAAAGAAGAAACATATCTGATAAAGTCTATATGTTACGGCTCTCGTTTGTGGAATGACCGGACCAAGGTGCAGTGTGGTAGGACCAAGGTGCAGCGTGGTAGGACCAAGGTGCAGCGTGGTAGGACCAAGGTGCAGCGTGGTAGGACCAAGGTGCAGCGTGGTAGGACCAAGGTGCAGCGTGGTAGGACCAAGGTGCAGCGTGGTAGGACCAAGGTGCAGCGTGGTAGGACCAAGGTGCAGCGTGGTAGGCGTACATCGTTCTTTTTATTGATGACACCAAAAGCAAAATAACGACAAACGAAAGTGCACAGTTCTGTAAGGCAAAATAAACTATACAGAAAACAAGATCCTACAAAACCCAAAAGGAAAATGACAACCTATATATTATCCCCAATCAGAGACAACGATAGACAGCTGCCTCTGATTGGGACCCATACTCAGCCAAAAACACAAAGAAATAGAAAACAGATTTTCCCACCTAAGTCACACCCTGACCTAACTAAACATAGAGAATAATAATGATCTCTAAGGTCAGGGCCCCCCCAAAAAAAAAAAAAAGGTGCGGCTGCAAACCTGAACATATAGGGGAGGGTCCGGGTGGGCATCTACTCTCGGTGGAGGCTCCGGTGCGGGACGCTGACCCAGCTCCGCTTGAGGCTACCCCACTTCGGTGACGCCTCTGGTGCAGGGATCGTCGCCGGGATCTCTGGACCATAGATCATCGCCAGAGGCTCTGGACTGAGAACCCTGGCTGAAGGCTCTGGACTGGGAACCCTCGCTGGAGTCTCTGGACTGGGAACCCTCGCTGGAGTCTCTGGACTGGGAACCCTCGCTGGAGTCTCTGGACTGGGAACCCTCGCTGGAGTCTCTGGACTGGGAACCCTCGCTGGAGTCTCTGGACTGGGAACCCTCGCTGGAGTCTCTGGACTGGGAACCCTCGCTGGAGTCTCTGGACTGGGAACCCTCGCTGGAGTCTCTGGACTGGGAACCCTCGCTGGAGTCTCTGGACTGGGAACCCTCGCTGGAGTCTCTGGACTGGGAACCCTCGCTGGAGTCTCTGGACTGGGAACCCTCGCTGGAGTCTCTGGACTGGGAACCCTCGCTGGAGTCTCTGGACTGGGAACCCTCGCTGGAGTCTCTGGACCGGGAACCCTCGCTGGAGTCTCTGGACCGGGAACCCTCGCTGGAGTCTCTGGACCGGGAACCCTCGCTGGAGTCTCTGGACTGCCGACCGCCGCTGGAGTCTCTGGACTGCCGACCATCGCTGGAGTCTCTGGACTGCCGACCGTCGCTGGAGTCTCTGGACTGCCGACCGTCGCTGGAGTCTCTGGACTGCCGACCGTCGCTGAGTCTCTGGACTGCCGACCGTCGCTGGAGTCTCTGGACTGCCGACCGTCGCTGGAGCAAATGGACTGCTGACCGTCGCTGAGGCTCCGGACTGGGAACCCTCGCTGGAGTCTCTGGACTGCCGACCGCCGCTGGAGTCTCTGGACTGCCGACCGTCGCTGGAGTCTCTGGACTGCCGACCGTCGCTGGAGTCTCTGGACTGCCGACCGTCGCTGGAGTCTCTGGACTGCCGACCGTCGCTGAGGCTCCGGACGGCCGACCGTCGCTGGAGTCTCTGGACTGCCGACCGTCGCTGGAGCAAATGGACTGCTGACCGTCGCTGAGGCTCCGGACTGCCGACCGTCGCTGAGGCTCCGGACTAGGGTGACAGGTAAGATGAAGATGATATGATTATTGACTAGTCTCTCAAAGCTTTAGTTTTGTGATTAACTACAAGCATTGCAAATCAATCACTAGCCTGCTACTCAGTGGAGTGGGTGTGTGGTCCAAGTCTGGGTTTAAAGGTCTCTTTTCCAAGCTTAAAATGATAAACATTCAACATTGGCCAAACTGTCTATCCAGAATGACTTCTGCCGTGTTCAAAACAATTGGAAACTCGGAACTGGGAAATCTCAGAGTTCAAGACAACTGGGAACTTTGAAATAAATGAGCTCCGACTGGGAAGATATGTTTTGAACGGTCATCTAACTAAGAAATTCAAGTTGGGAACTTGGGCCTCTTTCCAGAGCTCCTGCCTGAAGATCACTGACGTTATGATTCCAAGTTGGGTACTCTGGCCTCTTTCCAGAGCTCCTGCCTGAAGATCACTGGGCCTCTTTCCACGCCTACACTGACGTTATTCCAAGTTGGGAACTCGAGGCCTGAAGATCACTTTCCAGAGCTCCTGCCTGAAGATCACTGACGTTACGATTCCAAGTTGGGAACTCCTGCCTGAAGATCACTGACTTTCCAGAGCTCCTGCCTGAAGATCACTGACGTTATGATTCCAAGTTGGGAACTCGGGCCTCTTTCCAGAGCTCCTGCCTGAAGATCACTCCTGCCTGAAGATCACTGTTATGATTCCAAGTTGGGAACTCCTGGAAGATCCTCTTTCCAGAGCTCCTGCCTGAAGATCACTGACGTTATGATTCCAAGTTGGGTACTCGGGCCTCTTTCCAGAGCTCCTGCCTGAAGATCACTGATGATTCGTTATGATTCCTGAAGATCACTGGGATTCCACTCGGGCCTCTTTCCAGAGCTCCTGCCTGAAGATCACTGACGTTATGATTCCAAGTTGGGAACTACTCCTGCCTGAAGATCACTCTTTTCCAGAGCTCCTGCCTGAAGATCACTGACAAGTTATGATTCCAAGTCACTGGGATTCCACTCGGGCCTCTTTCCAGAGCTCCTGCCTGAAGATCACTGATTCGTTAACGATTCCAAGTTGGGAACTCGGGCCTCTTTCCAGAGCTCCTGCCTGAAGATCACTGACGTTATGATTCCAAGTTGGGAACTTGGGCCTCTTTCCAGAGCTCCTGCCTGAAGATCACTGATGATTCCAAGTTGGGAACTGAGAGCTTGCCTGAAGATCACTGGGATTCCAAGTTGGGAACTCCTCTTTCCAGGGCCTCTTTCCAGAGCTCCTGCCTGAAGATCACTGAAGATCACTGAGAGCTCCTGCCTGAAGATCATGATTCCAAGTTGGGAACTCGGGCCTCTTTCCAGAGCTCCTGCCTGAAGATCACTGACGTTATGATTCCAAGTTGGGAACTCGGGCCTCTTTCCAGAGCTCCTGCCTGAAGATCACTGACGTTATGATTCCAAGTTGGGAACTCGGGCCTCTTTCCAGAGCTCCTGCCTGAAGATCACTGACGTTATGATTCCAAGTTGGGAACTTGGGCCTCTTTCCAGAGCTCCTGCCTGAAGATCACTGACGTTATGATTCCAAGTTGGGAACTCGGGCCTCTTTCCAGAGCTCCTGCCTGAAGATCACTGACGTTATGATTCCAAGTTGGGAACTCGGGCCTCTTTCCAGAGCTCCTGCCTGAAGATCACTGACGTTATGATTCCAAGTTGGGAACTCGGGCCTCTTTCCAGAGCTCCTGCCTGAAGATCACTGACGTTATGATTCCAAGTTGGGAACTCCTGCCTGAAGATCCTCTTTCCAGAGCTCCTGCCCTGAAGATCACTGACGTTATTCCAAGATTCTTTCCAGAGCTCCTGCCTGAAGATCACTGAACCAAGTTGGGTACGGGCCTCTTTCCAGAGCTCCTGCCTGAAGATCACTGACGTTATGATTCCAAGTTGGGAACTAGAGCTCCTGGAAGATCACTCTTTCCAGAGCTCCTGCCTGAAGATCACTGACGTTATGATTCCAAGTTGGGAACTCGGGCCTCTTTCCAGAGCTCCTGCCTGAAGATCACTGACGTTATGATTCCAAGTTGGGAACTAGAGCTCCTGCCTGGATCACTCTTTCCAGAGCTCCTGCCTGAAGATCACTGACGATTATGATTCCAAGTTGGGATCACTCGGATTCCAAGCCTCTTTCCAGAGCTCCTGCCTGAAGATCACTGACGTTATGATTCCAAGTTGGGTACTCGGGCCTCTTTCCAGAGCTCCTGCCTGAAGATCACTGACGTTATGATTCCAAGTTGGGTACTCGGGCCTCTTTCCAGAGCTCCTGCCTGAAGATCACTGACGTTATGATTCCAAGTTGGGAACTCGGGCCTCTTTCCAGAGCTCCTGCCTGAAGATCACTGACGTTATGATTCCAAGTTGGGAACTCGGGCCTCTTTCCAGAGCTCCTGCCTGAAGATCACTGACGTTACGATTCCAAGTTGGGAACTCGGGCCTCTTTCCAGAGCTCCTGCCTGAAGATCACTGACGTTATGATTCGACCTTGTTTTTTCTGAGATCCCAGAGAATGCCAGACTTTGATGACAAAGTTTGATGACAAAATTTGCCCATGAAGGAAACATATGACCCCTCCTGTCTCAGCCTCCAGTATTTATGCTGCAGTAGTTTATGTGTCGGGGGGCTAGGGTCAGAGTTCTGGAGTACTTCTCCTGTCCTATCCGGAGTCCTGTGTGAATTTAAGTATGCTCTCTCTAATTCTCTCTCTCTTTCTTTCTCAATTCAATTCAATTCAAGGGCTTTATTGGCATGGGAAACATGTGTTAACATTGCCAAAGCAAGTGAGGTAGACAACATACAAGACCTGAGCCCTAGGACCATGCCTCACGACAACCTGACATGATGACTCCTTGCTGTCCCCAGTCCACCTGGCCTTGCTGCTGCTCCAGTTTCAACTGTTCTGCCTGTGATTATTATTATTTGACCATGCTGGTCATTTATGAACATTTGAACATCTTGCCCATGTTCTGTTATAATCTCCACCCGGCACAGCCAGAAGAGGACTGGCCACCCCACATAGCCTGGTTCCTCTCTAGGTTTCTTCCTAGGTTTTGGCCTTTCTAGGGAGTTTTTCCTAGCCACCGTGCTTCTACACCTGCATTGCTTGCTGTTTGGGGTTTTAGGCTGGGTTTCTGTACAGCACTTTGAGATATCAGCTGATGTACGAAGGGCTTCATAAATACATTTGATTTGATTTGATACTGTTTGTCACAGTTATAGTGCAATTCATGTATTGTTTAGTGTTGTGTTGTGTAGTGGCTTTGCTGGCATGCATCCCACTTATTTTAGGTTTTGCCCCACCAAGATTTACATGCTAAAATTGCCACTGGTTTGGAGCCCTGTAATATAAACTAACACTTATAGTAGATGTTGATTCAGGGGAACACGTATGACAGGCACTCATTGGCCTAAGTCGTTAGCTTGGCTTTTATAAAGTACAAGGCTTAAGTAGACAGGCAGACAAACAGATAACAAGCACATTGTGACAGCAGAGAAGATACTGAGGCAGATAGACAGCACAACAGAGAGGCAAACTATATGTCTAGAGCAGAGTGCCACAGTTATAGTGATGAGTTGTGTCTGCAGTGATGTTTTTGCATATTGTATTCATTTAAACGTGAGCTGGTTAAGCTGTCTGTGAAGTGATAAAAACAGTCGCCCATGAAGGGTCTGTGTGTGTGTGTTTGGTTTTACTAGATGTCCTCACAACGATAGTAAAAAGAGGACAATTCCGACAAGTGGGGACATTTCTCCGGTCACCACAAGTAAAAAAGGCTAGGTTAGGTTTAGTGGTTAGTTTAGGGTTACGGTTCAAATTAGGGTTATGATTAGGGATCATGGGTTAGGGTTAGGGTTAGGGGTTAGGGTTAGGGTTAGGGATCATGGGTTAGGTTTATAGTTAATGGTTAGGGGTTAGGGTTAGGGTTAGGGGTTAGGGTTAGGGTTAGGGATCATGGGTTAGGTTTATAGTTAATGGTTAGGGTTAGGGTTTAGGGTTAGGGATCATGGGTTAGGTTTATAGTTAATGGTTAGGGGTTAGGGGTTAGGGGTTAGGGTTAGGGGTTAGGGTTAGGGATCATGGGTTAGGTTTATAGTTAATGGTTAGGGGTTAGGGGTTAGGGTTAGGGTTAGGGATCATGGGTTAGGTTTATAGTTAATGGTTAGGGGTTAGGGGTTAGGGTTAGGGTTAGGGGTTAGGGTTAGGGTTAGGGTTAGGGGTTAGGGTTAGGTTTATAGTTAATGGTTAGGGGTTAGGGTTAGGGTTAGGGGTTAGGGTTAGGGATCATGGGGTAGGTTTATAGTTAATGGTTTAGGGGTTAGGGTTAGGGTTAGGGGTTAGGGGTTAGGGTTAGGGATCATGGGTTAGGTTTATAGTTAATGGTTAGGGGTTAGGGTTAGGGGTTAGGGGTAGGGTTAGGGATCATGGGGTAGGTTTATAGTTAAGGGTTAGGGTTAGGGTTTGTACAGAACATTTGAGCGTACATAACTATTCAACCCCACCTTTTTGTAGCAATTACAGCTGCAAGTCTCTTGGGATATGTCTCTATAAGCTTGGCCACTGGGATGTTTGCCCATTCTTCAAGCCAAAACTTCTCCAGCTTCTTCAAGTTGGATGGGTTCCGCTGGTGTACAGCAATCTTTAAGTCATACCACAGGTTCTCAATTGGATTGAGGTCTAGGCTTTGACTAGGCCATTCCAAGACATTTAAATGTTTCCCCTTAAACCACTTGAGTGTTGCTTTAGCAGTATGCTTAGGGTCATTGTCCTGCTGAAAGGTGAACCTCCGTCCCAGTGTCAAATCTCTGGAAGACTGAAAGAGGTTTCCCTCAAGAATTTCCCTGTATTTAGCAGCATCCATCATTCCTTCAATTCTGACCAGTTTCCCAGTCCCTGTCGATGAAAAACATCCCCACAGCATGATGCTGCCACCACTATGATTCACAGGGTTATCTTTGGTCTCTTTCTTGCTTCTCTGATTAATGCCCTCCCAGCCTGGTCCGTGAGTTTTGGTAGGCGGCCCTCTCTTGACAGGTTTGTTGTGATGCCATATTCTTTCATTTTTTAAATAATGGATTTAATGGTGCTCATGGGGATGTTCAAAGTTTCTGATACTTTTTTTTATAACCTCCCTGATCTGTACTTCTCCACAACTTTGTCCCTGACCTGTTTGGAGAGCTCTTTGGTCTTCATAGTGCCACTTGCTTGGTGGTGTTGCAGACTCTGACGCCTTTCAGAACAGGTGTATATATATATACAGAGATCAAATGACAGATCATGTGACACTTAGATTGCACAACACAGGTGGACTTCATTTAACTAATTATGTGTCTTCTGAAGGTAATTGGTTGCACCAGATCTTATTTAGGGGCTTCATAGCAAAGGGGGCGAATACATATGCACACACCACTTTCAGTTTTTTAGAATTTAGAAAACAAAAACAAAAACACTTCACAGATTTGGACTATTTTGTGTCTGTCCATTACATGAAATCCAAATACAAATCCATTTAAATTACAGGTTGTAATGCAACAAAAGAGGAAAAAACGCCAAGAGGGATGAATACAGATTACACTGTACTTGATCATTCTACAGCTCTGCTTCTCTAGCGACCCAGAGAGGAAACCCTCTGAGCAGTCGCACAAACAGGGGTGCTTGAGAGGGGGGGGGGGAATGAGGGAGCGAGGGAGAGAGAGTGAGAGAAGGAAAGAGTTGCATGACAAATGACAGCAAGAGAGAGGGTATGAGTGAGTGAGGGAGTAGCATGACGGACAGAAGGAGAGACAGGGAGGGAGTAGCATGAGAAAGGGAGGGAGTAGCATGTAGAAGGGAGGGAGTAGCATGATGGACAGAAGGAGAGACAGGGAGGGAGTGGCATGATGAAGGGAGGGAGTAGCATGAGGAAGGGAGGGAGTAGCATGAGGAAGGGAGGGAGTAGCATGAGGAGGGGAGGGAGTAGCATGAGGAAGGGAGGGAGTAGCATGATGGACAGAAGGAGAGACAGGGAGGGAGTGGCATGATGAAGGGAGGGAGTAGCATGAGAAAGGGAGGGAGTAGCATGAGGAAGGGAGGGAGTAGCATGAGGAAGGGAGGGAGTAGCATGTAGAAGGGAGGGAGTAGCATGATGGACACAAGGAGAGACAGGGAGGGAGTAGCATGAGGAGGGGAGGGAGTAGCATGATGGACAGAAGGAGAAACAAGGAGGGAGTAGCATGAGGAAGGGAGGGAGTAGCATGATGGACAGAAGGAGAGACAGGGAGAGAGTAGCATGATGGACTGAAGGAGAGACAGGGAGGGAGTAGCATGAGGAGGGGAGGGAGTAGCATGAGGAAGAGAGGGAGTAGCATGAGGAGGGGAGGGAGTAGCATGAGGAAGGGAGGGAGTAGCATGAGGAAGGGAGGGAGTACCTTATAGAATTGAGGGAGTAGCATGATGGACTGAAGGAGAGACAGGGAGGGAGTAGCATGAGGAAGGGAGGGAGTAGCATGAGGAGGGGAGGGAGTAGCATGAGGAAGGGAGGGAGTAGCATGATGGACAGAAGGAGAGACAGGGAGGGAGTGGCATGATGAAGGGAGGGAGTAGCATGAGAAAGGGAGGGAGTAGCATGAGGAAGGGAGGGAGTAGCATGAGGAAGGGAGGGAGTACCTTATAGAATTGAGGGAGTAGCATGATGGACTGAAGGAGAGACAGGGAGGGAGTAGCATGAGGAAGGGAGGGAGTAGCATGAGGAGGGAAGGGAGTAGCATGAGGAAGGGAGGGAGTAGCATGACGGACAGAAGGAGAGACAGGGGGGAGTAGCATGAGGAAGGGATGGAGTAGCATGAGGAGGGGAGGGAGTAGCATGTAGAAGGGAGGGAGTCGCATGATGGACATAAGGAGAGACAGGGAGGGAGTATCATGAGGAAGGGAGGGAGTAGCATGACGGACAGAAGGAGAAACAAGGAGGGAGTAGCATGAGGAAGGGAGGGAGTAGCATGATGGACTGAAGGAGAGACAGGGAGGGAGTAGCATGAGGAAGGGAGGGAGTAGCATGAGGAGGGGAGGGAGTAGCATGAGGAAGGGAGGGAGTAGCATGACGGACAGAAGGAGAGACAGGGGGGGAGTAGCATGAGGAAGGGATGGAGTAGCATGAGGAGGGGAGGGAGTAGCATGAGGAAGGGAGGGAGTAGCATGTAGAAGGGAGGGAGTCGCATGATGGACATAAGGAGAGACAGGGAGGGAGTATCATGAGGAAGGGAGGGAGTAGCATGAGGAAGGGAGGGAGTAGCATGTAGAAGGGAGGGAGTAGCATGATGGACACAAGGAGAGACAGGGAGGGAGTAGCTTGAGGAAGGGAGGGAGTAGCATGAGGAAGGGAGGGAGTAGCATGATGGACAGAAGGAGAGACAGGGAGGGAGTAGCATGACGGACAGAAGGAGAGACAGGGAGGGGGTAGCATGAGGAGGGGAGGGAGTAGCATGAGGAGGGGAGGGAGTAGCATGAGGAAGGGAGGGAGTAGCATGAGGAAGGGAGGGAGTAGCATGATGGACAGTTGGAGAAACAGGGAGGGAGTAGCATGAGGAAGGTAGGGAGTAGCATGACAGACAGAAGGAGAGACAGGGAGGGAGTAGCATGAGGAAGGGAGGGAGTAGCATGAGGACGGGAGGGAGTAGCATGATGGACAGAAGGAGAGACAGGGAGGGAGTAGCATGAGGAAGGGAGGGAGTAGCATGAGGAAGGGAGGGAGTATCATGAGGAAGGGAGGGAGTAGCATGACAGACAGAAGGAGAGACAGGGAGGGAGTAGCATGAGGAAGGGAGGGAGTAGCATGAGGAAGGGAGGGAGTTGCATGAGGAAGGGAGGGAGTAGCATGAGGAAGGGAGGGAGTAGCATGAGGAAGGGAGGGAGTAGCATGAGGAAGGGAGAGAGTAGCATGAGGAAGGGAGGGAGTAGCATGAGGAAGGAGGGAGTAGCATGAGGAAGGAGAGAGTAGCATGAGGAAGGGAGGGAGTAGCATGAGGAAGGGAGGGAGTAGCATGAGGAAGGGAGGGAGTAGCATGATGGACAGAAGGAGAGACAGGGAGGGAGTATCATGAGGAAGGGAGGGAGTAGCATGAGGAAGGGAGGGAGTAGCATGAGGAAGGGAGGGGATAGGAAGACGGACAGAAGGAGAGACCGGGAGGGAGTAGCATGAGGAAGGGAGGGAGTAGCATGAGGAAGGAGGGGAGTAGCATGACGGACAGAGGGAGAGACAGGGAGGGAGTAGCATGAGGAGGGGAGGGAGTAGCATGAGGAAGGGAGGGAGTAGCATGAGGAACGGAGGGAGTAGCATGAGGAAGGGAGGGAGTAGCATGAGGAAGGGAGGGAGTAGCATGTAGAAGGGAGGGAGTAGCATGACGGACAGAAGGAGAGACAGGGAGGGAGTAGCATGAGAAAGGGAGGGAGTAGCATGTAGAAGGGAGGGAGTAGCATGATGGACAGAAGGAGAGACAGGGAGGAGTGGCATGATGAAGGGAGGGAGTAGCATGAGGAAGGGAGGGAGTAGCATGAGGAAGGGAGGGAGTAGCATGAGGAGGGGAGGGAGTAGCATGAGGAAGGGAGGGAGTAGCATGATGGACAGAAGGAGAGACAGGGAGGGAGTGGCATGATGAAGGGAGGGAGTAGCATGAGAAAGGGAGGGAGTAGCATGAGGAAGGGAGGGAGTAGCATGAGGAAGGGAGGGAGTAACATGTAGAAGGGAGGGAGTAGCATGATGGACACAAGGAGAGACAGGGAGGGAGTAGCATGAGGAGGGGAGGGAGTAGCATGATGGACAGAAGGAGAAACAAGGAGGGAGTAGCATGAGGAAGGGAGGGAGTAGCATGATGGACAGAAGGAGAGACAGGGAGAGAGTAGCATGATGGACTGAAGGAGAGACAGGGAGGGAGTAGCATGAGGAGGGGAGGGAGTAGCATGAGGAAGAGAGGGAGTAGCATGAGGAGGGGAGGGAGTAGCATGAGGAAGGGAGGGAGTAGCATGAAGAAGGGAGGGAGTAGCATGAGGAAGGGAGGGAGTAGCTTGTAGGATAGAGGGAGTAGCATGATGGACTGAAGGAGAGACAGGAGGGAGTAGCATGAGGAAGGGAGTGAGTAGCATGAGGAGGGGAGGGAGTAGCATGAGGAAGGGAGGGAGTAGCATGACGGACAGAAGGAGAGACAGGGGGAGTAGCATGAGGAAGGGATGGAGTAGCATGAGGAGGGGAGGGAGTAGCATATAGAAGGGAGGGAGTCGCATGATGGACATAAGGAGAGACAGGGAGGGAGTATCATGAGGAAGGGAGGGAGTAGCATGACGGACAGAAGGAGAAACAAGGAGGGAGTAGCATGAGGAAGGGAGGGAGTAGCATGATGGACTGAAGGAGAGACAGGGAGGGAGTAGCATGAGGAAGGGAGGGAGTAGCATGAGGAGGGGAGGGAGTAGCATGAGGAAGGGAGGGAGTAGCATGATGGACAGAAGGAGAGACAGGGAGGGAGTGGCATGATGAAGGGAGGGAGTAGCATGAGAAAGGGAGGGAGTAGCATGAGGAAGGGAGGGAGTAGCATGAGGAAGGGAGGGAGTAGCATGTAGAAGGGAGGGAGTAGCATGATGGACACAAGGAGAGACAGGGAGGGAGTAGCATGAGGAGGGGAGGGAGTAGCATGATGGACAGAAGGAGAAACAAGGAGGGAATAGCATGAGGAAGGGAGGGAGTAGCATGATGGACAGAAGGAGAGACAGGGAGGGGGTAGCATGAGGAGGGGAGGGAGTAGCATGAGGAGGGGAGGGAGTAGCATGAGGAAGGGAGGGAGTAGCATGTAGAAGGGAGGGAGTAGCATGATGGACTGAAGGAGAGACAGGGAGGGAGTAGCATGAGGAGGGGAGGGAGTAGCATGAGGAGGGGAGGGAGTAGCATGAGGAAGGGAGGGAGTAGCATGTAGAAGGGAGGGAGTAGCATGATGGACAGAAGGAGAGACAGGGAGGGAGTAGCATGAGGAAGGGAGGGAGTAGCATGATGGACAGTTGGAGAAACAGGGAGGGAGTAGCATGAGGAAGGTAGGGAGTAGCATGACAGACAGAAGGAGAGACAGGGAGGGAGTAGCATGAGGAAGGGAGGGAGTAGCATGAGGACGGGAGGGAGTAGCATGATGGACAGAAGGAGAGACAGGGAGGGAGTAGCATGAGGAAGGGAGGGAGTAGCATGAGGAAGGGAGGGAGTATCATGAGGAAGGGAGGGAGTAGCATGACAGACAGAAGGAGAGACAGGGAGGGAGTAGCATGAGGAAGGGAGGGAGTAGCATGAGGAAGGGAGGGAGTTGCATGAGGAAGGGAGGGAGTAGCATGAGGAAGGGAGGGAGTAGCATGAGGAAGGGAGGGAGTAGCATGAGGAAGGGAGAGAGTAGCATGAGGAAGGGAGGGAGTAGCATGAGGAAGGGAGGGAGTAGCATGAGGAAGGGAGAGAGTAGCATGAGGAAGGGAGGGAGTAGCATGAGGAAGGGAGGGAGTAGCATGAGGAAGGGAGGGAGTAGCATGATGGACAGAAGGAGAGACAGGGAGGGAGTATCATGAGGAAGGGAGGGAGTAGCATGAGGAAGGGAGGGAGTAGCATGAGGAAGGGAGGGAGTAGCATGACGGACAGAAGGAGAGACAGGGAGGGAGTAGCATGAGGAAGGGAGGGAGTAGCATGAGGAAGGGGGGAGTAGCATGACGGACAGAAGGAGAGACAGGGAGGGAGTAGCATGAGGAGGGGAGGGAGTAGCATGAGGAAGGGAGGGAGTAGCATGAGGAACGGAGGGAGTAGCATGAGGAAGGGAGGGAGTAGCATGAGGAAGGGAGGGAGTAGCATGTAGAAGGGAGGGAGTAGCATGACGGACAGAAGGAGAGACAGGGAGGGAGTAGCATGAGAAAGGGAGGGAGTAGCATGTAGAAGGGAGGGAGTAGCATGATGGACAGAAGGAGAGACAGGGAGGGAGTGGCATGATGAAGGGAGGGAGTAGCATGAGGAAGGGAGGGAGTAGCATGAGGAAGGGAGGGAGTAGCATGAGGAGGGGAGGGAGTAGCATGAGGAAGGGAGGGAGTAGCATGATGGACAGAAGGAGAGACAGGGAGGGAGTGGCATGATGAAGGGAGGGAGTAGCATGAGAAAGGGAGGGAGTAGCATGAGGAAGGGAGGGAGTAGCATGAGGAAGGGAGGGAGTAGCATGTAGAAGGGAGGGAGTAGCATGATGGACACAAGGAGAGACAGGGAGGGAGTAGCATGAGGAGGGGAGGGAGTAGCATGATGGACAGAAGGAGAAACAAGGAGGGAGTAGCATGAGGAAGGGAGGGAGTAGCATGATGGACAGAAGGAGAGACAGGGAGAGAGTAGCATGATGGACTGAAGGAGAGACAGGGAGGGAGTAGCATGAGGAGGGGAGGGAGTAGCATGAGGAAGAGAGGGAGTAGCATGAGGAGGGGAGGGAGTAGCATGAGGAAGGGAGGGAGTAGCATGTAGAAGGGAGGGAGTAGCATGAGGAAGGGAGGGAGTACCTTATAGAATTGAGGGAGTAGCATGATGGACTGAAGGAGAGACAGGGAGGGAGTAGCATGAGGAAGGGAGGGAGTAGCATGAGGAGGGGAGGGAGTAGCATGAGGAAGGGAGGGAGTAGCATGACGGACAGAAGGAGAGACAGGGGGGAGTAGCATGAGGAAGGGATGGAGTAGCATGAGGAGGGGAGGGAGTAGCATGTAGAAGGGAGGGAGTCGCATGATGGACATAAGGAGAGACAGGGAGGGAGTATCATGAGGAAGGGAGGGAGTAGCATGACGGACAGAAGGAGAAACAAGGAGGGAGTAGCATGAGGAAGGGAGGGAGTAGCATGATGGACTGAAGGAGAGACAGGGAGGGAGTAGCATGAGGAAGGGAGGGAGTAGCATGAGGAGGGGAGGGAGTAGCATGAGGAAGGGAGGGAGTAGCATGATGGACAGAAGGAGAGACAGGGAGGGAGTGGCATGATGAAGGGAGGGAGTAGCATGAGAAAGGGAGGGAGTAGCATGAGGAAGGGAGGGAGTAGCATGAGGAAGGGAGGGAGTAGCATGAAGAGGGGAGGGAGTAGCATGATGGACACAAGGAGAGACAGGGAGGGAGTAGCATGAGGAGGGGAGGGAGTAGCATGATGGACAGAAGGAGAAACAAGGAGGGAATAGCATGAGGAAGGGAGGGAGTAGCATGATGGACAGAAGGAGAGACAGGGAGAGAGTAGCATGATGGACTGAAGGAGAGGAGGGAGACATGAGGAGGGGAGGGAGTAGCATGAGGAAGAGAGGGAGTAGCATGAGGAGGGGAGGAGGAAGGGAGGGAGTAGCATGAGAAGGGAGGGAGAGCATGAGGAAGGGAGGGAGTAGCATGAGGACAGAAGGAGAGACAGGGGGAGTAGCATGAGGAAGGGATGGAGTAGCATGAGGAGGGGAGGGAGTAGCATGAGGAAGGGAGGGAGTAGCATGTAGAAGGGAGGGAGTCGCATGATGGACATAAGGAGAGACAGGGAGGGAGTATCATGAGGAAGGGAGGGAGTAGCATGAGGAAGGGAGGGAGTAGCATGTAGAAGGGAGGGAGTAGCATGATGGACACAAGGAGAGACAGGGAGGGAGTAGCTTGAGGAAGGGAGGGAGTAGCATGAGGAAGGGAGGGAGTAGCATGATGGACAGAAGGAGAGACAGGGAGGGAGTAGCATGACGGACAGAAGGAGAGACAGGGAGGGGGTAGCATGAGGAGGGGAGGGAGTAGCATGAGGAGGGGAGGGAGTAGCATGAGGAAGGGAGGGAGTAGCATGTAGAAGGGAGGGAGTAGCATGATGGACTGAAGGAGAGACAGGGAGGGAGTAGCATGAGGAGGGGAGGGAGTAGCATGAGGAGGGGAGGGAGTAGCATGAGGAAGGGAGGGAGTAGCATGTAGAAGGGAGGGAGTAGCATGATGGACAGAAGGAGAGACAGGGAGGGAGTAGCATGAGGAAGGGAGGGAGTAGCATGATGGACAGATGGAGAAACAGGGAGGGAGTAGCATGAGGAAGGTAGGGAGTAGCATGACAGACAGAAGTAGAGACAGGGAGGGAGTAGCATGAGGAAGGGAGGGAGTAGCATGACGACGGGAGGGAGTAGCATGATGGACAGAAGGAGAGACAGGGAGGGAGTAGCATGAGGAAGGGAGGGAGTAGCATGAGGAAGGGAGGGAGTATCATGAGGAAGGGAGGGAGTAGCATGACAGACAGAAGGAGAGACAGGGAGGGAGTAGCATGAGGAAGGGAGGGAGTAGCATGAGGAAGGGAGGGAGTTGCATGAGGAAGGGAGGGAGTAGCATGAGGAAGGGAGGGAGTAGCATGAGGAAGGGAGGGAGTAGCATGAGGAAGGGAGGGAGTAGCATGAGGAAGGGAGGGAGTAGCATGAGGAAGGGAGGGAGTAGCATGAGGAAGGGAGAGAGTAGCATGAGGAAGGGAGGGAGTAGCATGAGGAAGGGAGGGAGTAGCATGAGGAAGGGAGGGAGTAGCATGATGGACAGAAGGAGAGACAGGGAGGGAGTATCATGAGGAAGGGAGGGAGTAGCATGAGGAAGGGAGGGAGTAGCATGAGGAAGGGAGGGAGTAGCATGACGGACAGAA